>NC_041226.1:35844069-35844527 GCF_002837175.3 Physeter macrocephalus | reverse complement strand
AGTTTTCCCAGCACCACTTATTGAAGAGGCTGTCTTTTCTCCACTGTATATTCTTGCCTCCTTTATCAAAGATAAGGTGACCATATGTGTGTGGGTTTATCTCTGATCTTTCTATTCTGTTCCATTGATCTCTATTTCTGTTTTTGTGCCAGTATCATACTGTCTTGATTATTGTAGCTTTGTAGTATACTGTAAAGTCAGGGAGTCTGATTCCTCAAGCTCCATTTTTTAATCTCAAGATTGCTTTGGCTATTCAAAAAGAGTCATGTACCAAAATGTTCATTGCAGATCTATTTACAATAGCCAGGACATGGAAGCCACCTAAGTGTCCATTAATGGATGAATGGATAAAGAAGATGTGGCACATATATACAATGGAATATTACTCAGCCATAAAAAGAAGCAAAATTGAGTTATTTGTAGTGAGGTGGATGGACCTTGAGTCTGTCATACAGAGT
>NC_041226.1:35665322-35843652 GCF_002837175.3 Physeter macrocephalus | reverse complement strand
CTGATTCACTTTGTTATAAAGCAGAAACTAACACACCACTGTAAAGCAATTATACTCCAATAAAGATGTTAAAAAAAAAAAAGACCCATGAGAATAAAAGGTGGTTCTTTGTAAAAAATCAATAAAATTTATAACCTTCTAGGTAAAATTGCTAAGAACAAAGAGAAAAGACATTCTCAATATCAGGGAAGAAAACGACGGTACCATTACAGATCCAACAGTCATTAAAATAATAAAAAAGAAATACTTTGAAAAAAATTAAACTCATAATTTTGAAAACTTAGATTAATTGGAACAATTCTTTGAAATAAATTTTTAAAAACTACCAAACTTAACTAAAAAAGAAACAGATAACCTGAATGGCTCTAGATAAATTAATAAAATTAAGCTTGTGGTTAAATCTTGTCAAAGAAGGAACTAAAGACCTCAAAATAGCTTCACTAGGAATTCTCCCAAGTGTTTCAGGAAGAAATAATAGCGATTTCACAAAATTGCTTCCAGGAAACAAAAAAAGAAATTAATATATCCAAACTTATTTTATGAAGTCATAAAAACCCTTCTACAACTATCAAAGATATTACAAGGAATTGTTAACTAAACACCAATATGTCTCATAAAAATAGACACAAACATTCTTCCAAAACATTACCAAATTGAATCTAGCAACATGTATAAAGTATACTACATAATAACAAAATAAGGTTGTCCCAGGAATGCCAACATGGTTCACCATTACAAAATCAGTCTACGAAATCATAATAAGAAGAGAGTAAAAAATAAAAGTCATATGAACATCTCAGTAAATGACAAAAAAGCATTTCACAAAATTCAACAACCAGGCAGGATAAACACTCATCAAACTGCAAATAACATTGAATCTATATAACCTTATAAAAAAGCATCTGCAAAAATCCTGCTACTCACATCATACATATAGTGAAAAACTGAATGCTTTCCCCCAAGATCAAAAATAAGATTATCCACTCCCACCACTTCAACACAATGATGTCCCAGTTAGTAGAATAAGAAAAAAATTAGTAATAATAAAGGGCATAGTGCTTTAAAGGGAAAAAATAAATATGTCTCTAATCTCAGATCATTTAAGTATCTATGGAGAAAATCTAAAGGAATCTTAATAATGTTTTAAAAGCTCCTGAAGTAATAAATGAGTTTAACAAAGTTGCAAAATACAAGGTCAACATAAATAATCCATTCTATAACTGCACTATAAACAATTCGAAAGTGAAAGGTAAAAGTATCATTTAAAATAGCTTCAAAAACTTGAAATATTAGTTAAATATCTAATAATATATGCAAAATATGTACACTGAAAACTGGAAAACCATGATAACAAATTAAAAGATACCTAAATCAATTTCAGGGCCATAATTTTCAGTATTTTTGGTACATATTCATAAACTGAGTACAAAATTTCCATGGGAAGGTGAAATAAATGTAATTTATTCTGTTTAGCCAAAACAGTTTTGAAAAAGAGGAACAAAATTAGAGAACTTGTCCTCAAGAATTACTATAAACTACAGTAATCCTGACAGGGATTACTACTCCCATGTACTTGGAAAATACACATAAGAAAGAGTTGGCAGGTAGGCTGGACTCTTTTGGATTCTAAGCCATTATAACATGCAGGTACTAAAAGTTTGCTAGAGGTTAGTTTTTGTTTTGTTTTGTTTTGTTTTTTTCCTTATTCCCATCTATAGTAGATTTTTCTTCTCCCTGCTTTACCAGTTAAGATATCAGCTGTAGGTGTTTTAAATCCTAGAGCTTTATTTAGGTGGCTTTAGTACTGTTCTCTATTGAATTTTAAAGATTGCATTTTTGTAATTCAGTCTTTTCTTTTTTAATGGAGAGGGTAAACAGGTTTATGGTTTTTGATGCTGTTGTTGTTTTTCTTAATGTTTTCCATGAATTTATGTATTCCAACCAGAAGTACATAATGCACTATTAGTCCGAGTTTTAAATTTAAAAAGTAAAGCATGTTTCTCAGAAAGAGTATATTGAATTTTCTACATGCCACTGAATAAAGGTAAAATAAGGTTAGTAATGATGTTCTCCACATTTATTTATTGCCTACTCTGTGTCAGACACTGTCATAAGCATCCCTAGTTACTCATGCACCAACTCTTACAGTATCTATCAAATGAAAAGATGTTAAGTTTTTTGCTCAATGTTAAATAGTTTGTAAGTTGTGGAATTCATAGTTGAACACTTGTAGTCTAATTACTGAGAGAAGTTTGCCTTCCAAGTTTCTACTTGATCAAAATCTGAAAGTTGAAACAATAAATGCATTTCACAGTCAATTTCAAAACGTTGAGCCATACTTCCTTCTTTTTGGTTGTTTTTACTTATGGAAGTAATATATCTTTACATAGTTACACTTAGGTAAAAATGTATTAAGGCAATCTCAGAAAAATACATCTTCATCATCTTATGGTTCTATTCCTCTAACAATAACATTACAAAGCTTACGTATTTTACCACAGTCAACAGACATTCTGTCAAGCATTCGTGTGTGCCTGCATTCATTAATTTCACCTCACCTCCATTTACTAATTAAATATACAGTAGAATATGTACTTATGTTCTTCTCTTCTGACACTTTGTTGCCAATAGAATGTCATTCCATTCTCATCCCTATAAATTCCAGTTCTAAATATGCCATTTTTAAAAGGTCATTTCTGATCTGTCAATCTGGATAGATGTATCTCCTTTCTTGAAAAGGGAAAGTTAAGTAAATTTCTTAAAAGTATAGTGATTCATTTTTTTTCTTAAATTCTTATATGCAAAACATGGTCAAATGAATCATTTGAAAAGCTTAGATATTTTCATTAGCCTTGAAACATGTAATATATAAGAAAGTTTTTAAAATTTATTATTTCATAATTTTCATGAATTCTTATGCAACTTTCTTGGTGAAACCCTAAGTTGGCAAATTGTACTAAAACGTATTATGAACTCAACAACAAAGATATGTTAAAAAAAAGTTGTCAGTACTAAATCAGAAGTTCTGAAATTTTGCCAAAATTATTATTCAATAGTCTCCTTTCCTTCACAAGTTTATAATTTTAATTTTAAGGCAGCAAAAAAAAAAAAATTCATCCTTTGACTTGCACTATACACAGCTTTGGATATCTTTGTTTATGAATGAATAATTATGTTATTTGATAAGATTTTTGGTATTTAATGACATTAATGTATTTAAAATACTTTCAAAGCATAAGCAATTCTGTCATCCAAACTACTAATTCCACCGAGAATTCAATGAATAAAGTCATCAAAACTGTTTTAGGTTTACATATTTATGAATGCCTTATGTCCACCTTCACATTCTGATCAATTCAAAATTGCTTCTCTGCTCAGTTGTAACCCCTACATTTAAGCTAACTATATAATGGAAGAAATATGTATGATATCTGCGGTAGGCAGAATTGTAAAATGGCTACCTAAGATTCCTGGCCCCTGGTTATTCAATCAAACAATAATCTAGATACTTTTGTGAAGGAATTTTGCCAATATAATTTAGGTTACTGATCAGTTATTTGTTTGAGAGATTATTTCTATGGGCCTAATGTAATCACAAGCAAAGTTGTCTCCAAGTGGCAGCAGAAGAAGTCAAAGAAATTCAAACATGGAAAGGATTTGATATGCTGCTGCTGGCTTTACAGATGGAAAGCATCACATGCAAGAACTGGAGAGTGGCCTTCAGGTGATGAGAGCAACTCCTTGATATTGCCAGCAAGGAAATGGAAACCAGAGCCCTAGAACTGCAAAAAACTGGATTTTGCCAAAAGCCTGAATGAAGTAGATTTTTAGAAGTGGATTTTTCCCCTGAGCGTCCATGTGTGAACCCAACATTGCTGACACATTGATTTCAGCCTTGTGAGGCTCCAAGTGGAGAAATCAGTCAAGTCCACCTCTACTTCAGACCTAAAAAACTGAAACTAAAATAAAATGGGTGTTGTTTTAAGCTGAAAAGTTTTTAATAAATTTGTTATGCAGCAATAGAAAGCCAACAATATATTTAATTCCATCATTGTGACAGAGTAGAAAACAAGGCACAAGATAATTATTTAAACATTTTGCCAGTTCTTCCATTAGTTCATTGTAATTTTGTACTTACTGTGTTCTTCTCTTCCAATTATTATTTGGAATAATTTGGACGTGAAATAATAGATTTTAATTAGGTTGAACTGGAATGTTCTAGATGCAATGGAAGTCATTATCTATTGTTCATCTTCTGCAAATTATTGTAATTTTTAAAGCATGATAGGCATTTTATCTTATGTATTTATTATGACTATAGGTCCAATAAATCAGAAACTTAGGTATTTATATTTTAATACTAAGTTAAGTTACTCAAAAAGTATCTGTTCTCTAACTAGAACCCTCAAAGCACTACAGCAGGTACTGGACTTAAAATGTTAAGCACAAAAGATAAGGTCCTGAATTAAATCATTCAATAAAGTTATTATAAAAATAAATATATAACTATAATTGTAAAAACCCTTATGAAGAAAAAACATCTACTGCTGTGAAACTATATAATATTGAATTGTTCCTAGTTTAGGGTTTTAGGAAAAAGCTTCTCTGAAGAAATATATATCAAGCTGACATTGGAAAGATGAGGAAGAACCGTATAGATGAAAAAAGGGGGAAAATGATTCCAGATACATGTGCAAAGCTTTTTGGTGGGATAAAGCTTGATTCCTTTAAGAAACTGAGAAAAGACCATTGTGCTAAAGTGGTGAGAATGTATTGGGTTGGCCCAAAAGTTCGTTTGGTTAATGAATACATTGTTCAATAAAGTTCTTGGTGAAAATGAAAACTGTGTCTTCTATTTTTACTTAAAACCAAAGGAACTTTTGGGCCAACCCAATCCCTGGGGATGAGGCTTAAGATTTATAAGCAGGAGGCTAATCATAGGGTATTGGAGGTTTTGTTAAGTATTTTGGTGTTCATCTTAAACAAAATGGAAAGAATCAAATCAGAATTATTTGGCAAAATCAAAACAGAATTTTTAAAAATTCTGCTTTGGTTTGTGATTTGATACTATGTTGGAAGGAGCTGGTTAGAGAATGAAAGAGTGGTAGGAAGAAATTAAATTATTCTAGGCAATAGATTATGCTTAATTGGATTAAGGTAGTAACAGTGAGTGTAGAAAAAAGTACTTGAGTATTAGAGGTACTCGAAAGTTTTATATATATATATATATATATATATATATATATAAACTTTTTGATATATTGAATGTGGAAGCTCAAGGAGTTCTTTATGATAACTTATACATTTCTTTTTTAAATACCTGGATATACATGGGTGACATTTCATGAGACAGATAACATAGGAAAGATTCTATCAAGAGAGAGAAAGATTATGAAGTGACCCAGGGCATATTAGATTTGTTGTTTTATTTGGAACATCTAGATAAAAATTTCAAGTAGTGAGTTGGCTGCATTGTTCAGAATTTTAGAGAAGAGTTGAAAGTCTATGATGGGAATCTGGAAGTCCTTGACATATGTATAATGTTGGCTACAGTGTACATAAATGAGGAAATAGGACTCTATTTCCCTCTAGTTCTCTACATTCAGGGAGATATATAAGAAGCTAAGAGGACCTGAGACATGCTGTTGAGATATACACACTGTTTAATGACAGAATAAAGGGTGAGACTAAAACAGATTTACTAAAGAGATGGGAGAAAACCCAGCAGAGAGTAGAGTTGTGGAAATCAAAGAAAGTACATGTTTCCAAAAGGAGCAGGAGAATAACAATCTCAAATATTTCTAAGAGTGCAAGTGAAATAAAAAATAAAATATGGAAACTATGCTTGGAACCACCATGATTGAGAATTCTGTTGTTCATCTTTTAGAAAAGCTATTTAATAGTTACGTCTGGGGGATAGCTTCAAGATGGTGGAGGAGTAAGACATGGAGATCACCTTCTTCCTCACAAATACATCAAAAATACATCTACATGTGGAAGAGCTCCTACAGAACACCTACTGAATGCTGGCAGGAGATCTCAGACTTCCCCAAAACCAGGTGGCAAACAGAGTCTTGGTGTTCCAGCCGGGTGTCAGGCCTGAGTCTCTGAGGTGGGAGGGCCGAGTTCAGGACACTGGTCCACCGGAGACCTCAGAGCCTCAAGTAATGTCAAACGGTCAAAGCTCTCTCAGAGGTCCCCATTTCAATGTTAAGACCCAGCTCCACTCAACGACCAGCAGCTACAGTGCTGGACACTATGTCAGACAACTAGAAAGACAGGAAAACAACCCCACCCCTTAGCAGAGAGGCTGCCTAAAATCATAATAAATTCACAGACACCCGAAACATACACCAAATGTGGTTCTGCCCACCAGAAAAACAAGATCCAGCCTCATCCACCAGAACACAGGCATGAGTCCACTCCACCAGGAAGCCTACACAACCAACTAAATCAGACTTACCCACTGGGGGCAGACATCAAAAACAACAGGAACTATGAACCTACAGCCTGCAGAAAGGAGACCCCAAACACAGTAAGTTAAGCAAAATAAGAAGACAGAAAAATACACAGCAGATGAAGGAGGAAGGTAAAAACCCACAAGATCAAACAACTGAAGAGGAAATAGGCAGTCTACCTGAAAAAGAATTCAGAGTAATGATAGTAAAGATGATCCAAAATCTTGGAACTAGAATGGAGAAAATACAAGAAATGTTTAACAAGGACTCAGAAGAACTAAAGAGCAAACAAAAAATGACGAAGAGCACAATAAACGAAATTAAAAATTCTCTAGAATTCTAGAGAATTCTAGAATCTATTGATTCTAGAAGAAATCAATAGCAGAATAACTAAGGCAGAAGAATGGGTAAGTGATCTGGAATATGAAATACTGGAAATAACTAGTGCAGAGCAGAATAAAGAAAAAAGAATGAAAAGAATTGAAGACAGTCTCAGAGACATCTGGGATAACATTAAACACCCCAACATTCGAATTATAGGGGTCCCAGAAAAAGAAGAGACAAAAGAAAGGAATTAACAAATATTTGAAGAGACTACAGTTGAAAAGTTCCCTAATATGGGAAAGGAAATAGTCAGTCAAGTCCAGGAAGAACAAAGGGTCCCATACAGTATAAATCCAAGGAGAATTATGGCAAGACATATATTTATCAAACTATAAAAAATTGAATACAAAGCAAAAATATTAAAAGCAGCAAGGGAAAAGCAACAAATAACATACAAAGGAATCCCCATAAGGTTAAGAGCTCATCTTTCAGCAGAAACTCTGCAAGCCAGAAGTGTGTGGCAAGACATATTTAAAGTGATGAAAGAGAAAAACCTACAACCAAGATTACTTTACCCAGCAAGGATTTCACTCAGATTCGACAGAGAAATTAAAACCTTTATGGACAAGCAAAAGCTAAGAGAATTCAGCACCACCAAACCAGCTTTACAACAAATCCTAAAGGAACCTCTCTAGGCAGGAAACACAAGAGAAGTAAAAGACCTACAATAACAAACCCAAAACAATTAAGAAAAAGGTAAATGGAACACACATATCAATAACTACCTTAAATGTAAATAGATTAAATGCTCCAACTAAAAGTCATAGACTGGCTGAATGGATGCAAAAACAAGAACTCTATATATGCTGTCAACAAGAGACCAAATTCAGAGCTAGGGACTAATACAGACTGAAAGTCAGGGAATGGAAAAAGATATTCCATGCGAATGGAAATCAAAAGAAAGCTGGAGTAGGCTCATCTTTCAGCAGAAACTCTGCAAGCCAGAAGTGTGTGGCAAGACATATTTAAAGTGATGAAAGAGAAAAACCTACAACCAAGATTACTTTACCCAGCAAGGATTTCACTCAGATTCGACAGAGAAATTAAAACCTTTATGGACAAGCAAAAGCTAAGAGAATTCAGCACCACCAAACCAGCTTTACAACAAATCCTAAAGGAACCTCTCTAGGCAGGAAACACAAGAGAAGTAAAAGACCTACAATAACAAACCCAAAACAATTAAGAAAAAGGTAAATGGAACACACATATCAATAACTACCTTAAATGTAAATAGATTAAATGCTCCAACTAAAAGTCATAGACTGGCTGAATGGATGCAAAAACAAGAACTCTATATATGCTGTCAACAAGAGACCAAATTCAGAGCTAGGGACTAATACAGACTGAAAGTCAGGGAATGGAAAAAGATATTCCATGCGAATGGAAATCAAAAGAAAGCTGGAGTAGCAATTCTCATATCAGGCAAAAGAGACTTTAAAATAAAGTCTCTTTTACAAGAGACAAAGGAGGAAACTACATAATGATAAAGGATCAATCCAAGAAAAAGATATAAGAAAAGTAAATATTTATGCACCCAACATAGGAACACCTCAATACATAAAGCAACTGCTAACAGCCATAAAAGGGGAAATTGACAGTAACACAATAATAGTAGGGGCCTTTAACACCCCACTTTCACCAATGGACAGATCATCCAAAATGAAAATAAATGACGAAACACAAACTTTAAATGAAACACTAAACCAGATGGACTTAATTAATATATATATAGGACATTCCATCAAAAAAACCCCCACAAAAACAAAAAACCAGAATACTCTCTTTTCTCAAGTGATCATGGAACATTCTCCAGGATAGATCATATCTTGAGTCACAAATCAAGCCTTGGTAAATTTAAGAAAATTGAAATCATATCAAGTATCTTTTCTGACCACAACACTATGAGACTAGATATCAATTATAGGAAAAAGATATGTGAAAAATACATACACATAGAGGCTAAACAATACACTACTTAATAACCAAGAGATCACTGAAGAAATCAAAGAGGAAATCAAAAAATACCTAGAAACAAATGACAATGAAAACACAATGATGCAAAACCTATGAGATGCAGCAAAAGCAGTTCTAAGAGGGAAGTTTATAGCAATACAATCTTACCTCAAGAAACAAGAAACACCTCAAATAAACAACCTAACCTTACACCTAAAGCAATTAGAGAAAGAATTTTTTAAAAAGTTAGCAGAAGGAAAGAAACCAAAGATCAGATAAGAAATAAATGAAAAAGAAATGAAGGAAACAAGAGCTGAGATAAATAAAACTAAAACCTGGTTCTTTGAGAAGATAAACAAAATTGATAAACCACCAGCCAGACTCATCAAGAAAAAAAGGAAGAAGACAAATCAATAGGAGTAGAAATGAAAAAGGAGAAGTAACAACTGACACTGCAGAAATACAAATGATCATGAGAGGTTACTACAAGCAACTATATGCCAATAAAATGGACAATCTGGAAGAAATGGACACATTTTTAGAAAAGCACAACCTCCCGAGACTGAAACAGGAAGAAATAGAAAATATAAATGGACCAATCACAAACACTGAAATTGAAACTGTGATTAAAAATCTTCCAAAAAACAAAAGCCCAGGACCAGATGGCTCCACAGGCGAATGCTATCAAACATTTAGAGAAGAACTAACATCTATCCTTCTCAAATTCTTCCAAAATACAACAGAGAGAGGAAAACTCCCAAACTCATTCTATGAGACCACCATCACCCTGATACAAAAACCAGACAAATATGTCACAAAAAAGAAAACTACATACCAATAACACTGATGAACACAGATGCAAAAATCCTGAAAAAAATACTAGCAAACAGAATACAACAGCACGTTAAAAGGATCATAAACAATGATGGGGTTTATCCCAGGAATCTAAGGATTCCTCAATATATGCAAGTCAATCAATGTGATAAACCATATTAACAAATTGAAGGAGAAAAAACATATGATCCTCTCAATAGATGCAGAAAAAGCTTTCGACAGAATTCAACACCCATTTATGATAAAAACCCTCCAGAGTGTAGGCATAGAGGGAACTTACCTCAACATAGTAAAGGCCATATATGACAAGCCCACAGCCACCATCGTTCTCAACGGTGAAAAATTGAAACCATTTCCACTAAGATCAGGAACAAGACAAGGTTGCCCACTCTCACCACTATTATTCAAAGTAGATTTGGAAGTTTTAGCCACAGCAACCAGCGAAGAAAAAGAAGTAAAAGGAATCCAAACTGGAAAAGAAGAAGTAAAACTGTCACTGTTTGCACATGACATGGTACAATACATAGAGAATCCCAAAGATGCTACCAGAAAACTACTAGATCTAATCAATGAATTTCGTAAAGTAGCAGCAAATAAAATTAATGCACAGAAATCTCTTGTGTTCCTATACACTAATGATGAAATATCTGTAAGAGAATTTAAGGAAACACTCCCATTTATCATTGCAACATAAAGAATAAAATACCTAGGAATATACTATCTAAGGAAACAAAAACAAAAAATTACAAGACACTGATGAAAGAAATTAAAGATGATACAAACAGATGGAGAGATATACCATATTCTTGGATTGGAATAATCAACATTGTGACAATGACTATACTATCCAAAGCAATATACAGATTCAGTGCAATCCCTATCAAACTACCACTGGAATTTTTCACAGAACTAGAACAAAAATTTCACAATTTGTATGGGAACACAAAAGCACCCAAAAAGCCAAAGCAATCTTGAGAAAGAAAAACGGAGCTGGAGGAATCATGCTCCTTTACTTCAGACTATATTACAAAGCTACAGTAATCAAGAGAGTATAGTACCGGCACAAAAACAGAAATATAGATAAATGGGACAGGATAGAAAGCCCAGAGATAAACCCAAAAAGATATGGTCACCTTATCTTTGATAAAGGAGGCAACAATATACAATGGAGAAGGACAGCCTCTTCAATAAATGGTGCTGGGAAAACAGAACAGGTCTATGTAAAAGAATAGAATTAGAACACTCCCTAACACCATACACAAAAATGAACTGAAAATGGATTAAAGATCAAATCTAAAGATCTAAATGTAAGGCCAGACACTATTAAAACTCTTAAAGGAAAACATAGGCAGAACACTATATGACATAAATCACAGCACGATCTTTTTTGATACACGTCATAGAGTAATGGAAATAAAAACAAAGGAAACAAATGGGACCTAATGAAACTTAAAAACTTGTAGAGCCAAAGAACCCATAAACAAGGTGAAAAGACAACCCTCAGAATGGGAGAAAATATTTACAAATGAAGCAACGTCAAAGGATTAATCTCCAAAATATACAGGCAGTCCATGCAGCTCAATATAAAAAAATCAAATAACCCAGTCCAAAAATGGGCAGAAGATCTAAATAAACATTTCTCCAAAGAAGATATAGATTGCCAACAAACACATGAAAGGATGCTCAACATCACTAGTCATTAGAGAAATGCAAATCAAAACTACAATGAGGTATCACCTGACACCAGTCAGAATGGCCATCATCAAAAAATATACAAACAAGAAATGCTGGAGAAGGTGTGGAGAAAAGAAAACCTTCTTGCACTGTTTGTGGGAATGTAAATTGATACAGCCACTATGGAGAGCAGTATGGAGGTTCCTTTAAAAACTAAAAATAGAGCTACCATATGACCCAGCAATTCCACTACTGGGAATATACTCTGAGAAAAGTATAATTCAAGAAGCGTCATGTACCACATTGTTCATTGCAGCTCTATTTACAATAGTGAGGACATGGAATCAATCTAATTGTCCATCGACAGATGAATGGAAGAAGATGTGGCATATATATACAATGGAATATTACTCAGCCATAAAAAAAACGAAATTGAGTTATTTGTAGTGATGTGGACGGACATAGAGACTGTCATACAGAGTAAAGTAAGTCAGAAAGAAAAACAGATACCACATGCTAACACATATATATGAAATCTAAAAAAAAAAAAAAAAGGTTCTGAAGAACCTAGGGGCAGGAAAGGAATAAAGATACAGACATAATGAATGGACTTGAGAACACAGGGAGGGGGAAGGGTAAGCTGGGATGAAGTGAGAGCATGGCATGGACATATATACACTACCAAATGTAAAATAGATAGCTAGTGAGAAGCAGCTGTGTAGCGTAGGGAGATCAGCTCAATGCTTTGTGTTCACCTAGAGGGGTGGGATTGTGAGGGTAGGAGAGAGTCCCAATCGGAAGGAGATATGGGGATATATGTATATATATAGCTGATTCACTTTGTTATAAAGGGGAAACTAACACACCATTGTAAAGCAATTATACTCCAATAAAGATGTTAAAAAATAATAAATAAATAAATAAAATAAAACACAGGGAAAGCAAAAAAATATTGAATGAGATGAAAAATGTCATTGGTAATCATAGACAAAATTAGTTTTCTATAGGATGGGATGGGAAATTATATCAGATGAGCTACAGAGTGATTGTAGAAAGGGAAAAGTTTCAGTGATTATATAGAGAACAATGATGTAATAAGAGTTCACTTATGTAAGATAAGAGTTCATTCTTTTGCATGTGGATATCCAATTTTCCTAATACCATTTACTGCAGTAAGTATCCTTTCTCCATTGTGTATTCTTGGCACCCTTGTTCAAGATCAGTTGACTGTATATGTGTAGGTTCTCTATTCTATTCCATTGGACTACAGGTCTGTTTTTATGCAAGTACCATACTTTTTTGATTACTGTAGCTTTGTAATACACTTTGAAATCAGGAAGTGCAATGCCTTCATCTTTGTTCTCTCTCAAGATTGCATTGTCTATCTTGGGTCTTTTCTAGTTCATAAGAATTTTAGGATATTTTTTCTATTTCTGTAAAATATTCCATTGGGATTTTAAAAGGGATTTCATTGAATCTACAGATCACTTTGTGTACTATGGATATTCTAACAATATTAATCCTTCCAATCCATAAACATGGGTTTCTTTCCATTTATTTGTGTCTGATTTAATTTCTTTCATCAGAGTTTTATAATTTTCAGTGTACAAGTCTTTCACCTCCTAGGTTAAGTTTATTCTTTTTGATGCTATTGTATTGCATATATATATATATTTATATATTTATTACCATTATATTATTTTTATTGTTATTATTTCTTAATTTCTCTTTAAGGTAGTTTATTTTCAATGTATAGAAACAATTGATTTTTGTGTGTTGATTTTGTATCTTGCAAATTTGCTAAATTCCTTTATTCTAACAGTTTTTGTGGAATCTTTAGGGTTTTCTGGGCTTCTTGCTCCATGGTAGCTTCAGGGAAGTCACATTTCTCACCTGGTAACTGCTTTCCAATGAAGATTAAGGCAGAAGTTCCATTAGTCTTACAAGCAACACCCATAATGAGCATAGTGTCACTTCCACTGCACATTATTATTCACTGTTCACCAGCCTGCCCAGGCCATGTAAAAATATACATGTTCATTTAATATATATGCAGATGTGTATATGTGTTTTTCACATGCATGTATGTACTCACACACACTACATATATAATAATTTAATAGCATTTTATACACACTTATCTATGTCTTATTTTCATTTTACTCAAGTATACTTCGTGGAAATCCATCCACTTTCTGGTATATTTATAGTTAGTCTTTTTTTTTTTTTTTTTTCAGTACATGGGCCTCTCACTGTTGTGGCCTCTCCTGTTGCAGAGCACAGGATCCGGACGCGCAGGCTCAGTGGCCATGGCTCACGGGCCCAGCCGCTCCGCGGCATGTGGGATCCTCCTGGTCTGGGGCATGAACCCATGTCCCCTGCATCAGCAGGTGGACTCTCAACCACTGCGCCACCAGGGAAGCCCCATAATTAGTCATTTTTAAAGCTACATAATATTCCACGTTGTGGATTTCCATAATATATTCAGACATAATCTTATATTGAACATTGACTTTGCTCTAAGTTTTCCAATTGTGTTTGTGTGTTTTTTATCACTACAGATGATGTTACAGCAAACATTCTTTACATAAGACTATCATACCTACTTTGTAGGTTGTTCTGTGGATAAGGCTCCTTGCCAAGGAAAGGAGTGAGGGCTGAAATACGCCCATGTTCTACTCTGTAAATCAGGAGCTTGGCATCTGCTCTTGGGGGTGGGGAAGAAGGTAGGCATTATTTTCTGACAAAACTCATATTGCTAGAGCAAATTGCTTCTATATAATGTGGTATGCAGAAATAATGGTCTCCCATCCCTGACCTGCCTCACCCCCCAAATCTAAAATGACCATATTCTAATACCTGGTACCTGTGAATATGTTACCTTACATTGCAAAAGCGACTTTGAAGATGGAGGTAAGGTTGTTAATCACCTGACCTTAAAATAGAGAGCTTATCTTTGATATCCAGATTAGCCCAATGTAATCACAAGGGCCCTTGAAAGTAGGAGAGAGAGGCAGAAGAAGAATGAGAGGGAGACGTAACTGTAGAAGAAATGAGCAGAGACGTAACATTGCTGTCTTTGAAGAAGGAGGTAGGGGTCTACTAGCCAAGGAATGAGAGAGCCCAGTAGAAGTTGGAAAAATAAAGGAATGGATTCTTCTTTCAAGCCTCCAAAAGGGAATGCAGTTCTACCCAAACACCTTGATTTTAACCCAGTGAGATCCCTTTCAGATTTCTGACCTACTGAACTGTAAGATGATAAATTTGCCCTGTTTTAAGCTACAAAATTTGTGGTAATTTTGTATGGCATCAATAGAAAATCAATCCTATACATCTATACTTAATAGTACTTTTATTTTTATGAGCTGTATTCACAACAGTGGGATTGCCTGGCCAGAGTATTTTTTATTTCTTGACTAGTTACCTAGACTTTGATTCCAACAACTTTCAGGACTCCTGGCTGAAATATGTCCCTAAAGAACTCTGTTGAAAGAACTGAAGACCATATGCCCTTCACTGACCTTATAAAAGATGTTCCAGGAGATCTGAAGCTGATAGAGTATAATTGGAATGAGAACACCCACTTCTGAGTCAGCATTCTCAGATTGATGGTCACTGACCTGTGTTAGGCATATGAGAATTCCTTGTTTTCCTAGAAAGAAAAAAGTCACTGTCCTTGTATGTTACTTGAGAATGGTATAATTAACACATTTAAAAATAAAATTTTTAATAACATAGCTGTTTGTAATTGTTGACATGGTAGGAATTTTAAGAAACTTGAACCTCAACTTTTATTTACTTTAAAATGTGAAAATATCTCAGTTACCAAAATATATGTACTATATATATGTGGTGCTATTCTTAACAATGATCAGTGCTTACAAATGATTATCTCTACAGTATTTATTGTGTATTCCTCAAAGTAACATGTGAAATACATCTACTTTGCACAAATAAAAATTATATAATAAGTATAATTTGTGAGGTGAAATTGACAAAGTGCCATTTTTAACATTTGTGGATTTCATATGTGAGACAATTAAGAGAAACACTGAGAATCCTTCGTCATTGTGACATTTTTTTCAGGCTCCAATGATGTGAAAGTTTTATTTTTATTTCACCTAAACATTTTGAGATTTACAAAACACAACTCATGTTTTTTCCTGTATATTTATATCAAAGAAGAGTACTCATAACTGGATGCTTGTTTTGTAGCAATTAATGATGAAGCACTATGTTCTGCTTTCCTTCATAAATGTGTTTACTTGTACACAAAGAACAATACTAATCTCTTTTGTAGTGTACTCTTTTTCTATCCCAAGAGTAACTGTTAAGTTTCTTGGTTCACAGGTTTCTCCTCTCACTATGACAGTCTTAAAACATTGATGCATTGATGCATTGACGTATGTTATTTTTCTTATTTTTACATATTTTCAGTTTTTAGGGTTTTTTTCCCTCCATGGATACGTGATTTTATGACTAGATAAAAAAATTATGTTCCCAAATTCATAAGCTACATGACTAATAAAGTTCTGAATGATGCTTTCATTTAAAACTTTGTCTTAGTTATTTCTTTAAAGTGTAAATAAATAACTGGGAAATATTTTGATATTGATTTATATATTTTAATTTTGTGTCTTTAATTGTATGTATGGTGTCTGTCTCTATTCAAGATGTTTATATGTGTGACTATAACTTGTTATTAGATAGTTGAACTTTTCAACACATCACTGAAATTAGTATTTGAACCATAAAATACCACAATATTTGGTTCTAAGATCCACTATGAGCTTCTTGAAATAACATGGGTACATAGTTTCTCTTCTTTTATTAATTAAGAATTCTCTCATTCTTAAATAAATTTTACAGTTCTAAATCAAAATATTCAATTAAGTATGAAAACAAAATCTGAGATTCAAGTACTTTAGTCTCTTTCTTATGCCAGAGATAAGGGCATGGTTACCATTCTCTTGTATTAATTACTACTTAAGTACAAAAATTTTATTACTTAGAGTTAATGGTTTCACAGAATTAAATTAATATAGATTTTTCTTTATATTTAAGCTACTTTGACATCAAGTCCAAATATATTTTTGCAAACAGGAAAAAAAATCAAGGCTCAGCAAAATTTTTTGACTTGCCTAAGTTTAGTAAATAGAAATATTCACAAAGAATTTATTTATCTCTTTACTTTTACATGTGAACGTTAGGCAAATTGAATATAAGAAGTACTGAAAGAATAATGAGTTTAGAGAATTGTTTTCCACTGTAGAATGTGTGTGTATAGCATTTAAAATTGAATTTCATATGTACCCAACTTTTCAGACACCCAACATTTTTTTTTGCTTCAGGTACATGTCTTTCAATTAGATCTATTATTATTATTATTATTTTTTTTTTTTTTTTTTGCGGTACGCGGGCCTCTCACTGTTGTGGCCTGTCCCGTTGCGGAGCACAGGCTCCAGACACGCAGGCTCAGCGGCCATGGCTCACAGGGCCCAGCCGCTCCGCGACATTTGGAAACTTCCCAGACCGGGGCACGAACCCGTGTCACCTGCATCAGCAGGCGGACTCTCAAACACTGCTCCACCAGGGAAGCCCTCCATTATTTTTTTAAACTAATTTTGTAGCTTATTGAAACATGAATATTATTTATTTATAATATTTGTGGAGAATTCTACAGAATCTGATAATGTCATTCTATTTTATTGTGATTTACTAACATTTTAATGAATATGCTATGAACTTCTTATTTCTAAAGCTAGCAGTCTGCGAGTGTTTGTGTGTGTGTGTGTGTTTAGGAATGGTAGTGTGCATATATTACATGGGCAGCATTTGCATTTAGGTAACACAGACTAAAGAAAGCAGGATCATGAGTAAGCACACACTAATCCTTGACCAAATTTTTTATAAAGCTCAAAGCAAATATTTAGAGGTCAGCCCCAAAGCACCCAGGACCATAAGCCAAATCCTCCAGAATCCTAGTCTTAGAAAACAGATCTCATAGTCAGGAGAAATGGGAAACTCACTTAGGAATTAAATCACAATATATTTTCCAGTTCGTAGCTTTCTAAACAAAACACATAGTATCTCCAAATGTGGTTCACAGGCTAAAAAAGAGACAGAGGCAACAACCAACAAATTAGCTGTTATCTAGAGATAACAACACACTGTCTAATAATGAAAGATACACTGCTATATTAAATATCCTAGTGTCCAGATATTGAAGGAAATAAATCCTAACAAGCACTCAACATTTAAGGGAATATTATTTCAAAGTTTCAAATTGTGAGAAATAATTAATATAATTATAATACTAAAGTTCCAAGAGCAACAATCACCACAAAACCTAAAAAACAATGTTAGCATATGGTCTTTTTTATTAACCAAGGATATTCATTTCAATTATTTATTAGTTTAAAGGCTATGTAACTTTTGAAACACAAAACATGCCCAAAATACTCAATTTGAATAAGATTAGTAAAATGCTTAACCACTTTCAACCATATTTTGCTTATGCTCTAGCATCATGGAAAAATATGATAGAGGAATATGACGCTGACCAGAGAGTCAGAAAAGGGGAAATTAATGGCAAACCAAGATCTGAAACATGCCATTCTTCAGGGAAAGAATCGAACACCCTTGACATGCTTGATCGAGATTTTTTTCCTATGCAGAGTCACTACACAGATAAACCTATTTTGCTGCTAGCTGCCTGATGCTTCAGAATGAAGAGGGTGGGTACAGGATGAAACAGCTAATTCTGGGAGAGTGGCCAGAGGGAAATCAAATTTCCCTCATGGGAATTGTTGGTAGTGCAGTCTTGGATATATAAAGAATTGTTTAGGTAAAACTTCTTTTACAGTCAGTCTTTTGCCCTTTCCCTATGAATTTAATTTTCTACATTAAATGTACATTTACACACTAAATAGTACTGTAAGTAAATATGTGGTTTTTGTCTAAGAAAAAGTAAGGAATATGCAATCTTATCGAGCTTCCAGTGTGCAAATTCTATCAGTGAAGAAAAGAAAAAGCGCTTGTTAAAAATATGTGCTATTTTTTAAGATCTAAATAATGTGGGTACTTAAAATACAAGTGCTTTTCTTTTCTTTTTTTAACATCTTTATTGGAGTATAATTGCTTTACAATGGTGTGTTAGTTTCTGCTCTACAACAAAGTGAATCAGTTATACATATACATATGTTCCCATATCTCTTCCTTCTTGCGTCTCCCTCCCTCCCACCCTCCATATCCCACCCCTCTAGGTGGTCACAAAGCACCGAGCTGATCTCCCTGTGCTATGCAGCTGCTTCCCACTAGCTATCTATTTTACATTTGGTAGTTTATATATGTCCATGCCACTCTCTCACTTCGTCACAGCTTACACTTCCCCTTCCCCATATCCTCAAGTCCATGCTTTAGTTGACTTTGGCAAAATTCTCTCATTAAAAAATAATGTAGCATGGCCACATAAAATTTGTTTTTGAGCTTCAACCTCTAATTAGTGCCAAGATGTTGTTTGTGACACAGCACATTCATATTAATAGTATGCAAGATACTTAATTTTGAAATAAGTGCTTGCTGTCAGTGTATCAATGTAACATGTACAGGTTGCATGTACATTTGCAGCAAGAGAGAAAACTTATAAGCATTACAGTCTTTCCCTGAGAAATGAGTGCAGGACAATGCATATCTCTCTTGAGTAAAGCTTTGAGAAGTGGTAGAAGACTAATCTTCACTCATCTAATTGCCTAATAAGAGGACTTTTTGATATGGCATCTACATGTGGATATCTTTCCTAACTACTTTAGGCAGCATCTTGTTGCTTTACACAGTTCTCCAAGACAACACATGACTTTCTAAAGAATGTCAGATTCTTGCCTGAAACTAGTTATAGCTATCATGTTAAATAAATCAATGAACCATTGTCTTCTACAGGGAATGAAAAAAGTGATGCAATTCATGCAGGCCTGCTTCTACCTGAATCCATGAATTGATGGTTTGATGTGTATTCTTTAGTTCAAACAGAAATAAAAATCTTAAGAGGAAGTTTATAGTCACTGATATAAATTAAGGAATTATTTCTCTTAGTACAACATTTAAAGCATACCACAATGAAATATAAACACATGAAGGAGTTAAAGGCTTGCAGATGACCAAATTACAGCCATATTCCATGGTAGCTTAGCTTCTGTGTTCTGCAAATGTGGAAGTATTAATAGCATATGGACTTCAACAGAAATATTTCCCATAGACATAACACAGACAGAAGTTAAATATTGTCTCCTGCCATGCAACTGACTACATTATGGGCTTGTTTTAAATAAAAAGAAATTCATTATGAATGTTTGCCACTTTTAATTCAGCAACTATGAACAACCATAAACAATTCTTTTTTTAAAAAAAGTTTCAAAATCTGCCTGTATGATAACACACAAAATTGCTTGAGACATAAATTAAAGAGAGTAAGTATGTCCCATCACCATACAGTAAAAAATGCAATAATGACAATGGCTAATTTTTTTAAAGTCATAGATTCATGCACTAATTCAAAGTTTTAAATTTGCTAATTTTTCATAGTATCATCTTGAATTACCATACACTATACACCTTCTACTGAAGTACTTGACTTATGACTAACTAATTTCATAATTTATTAAAAATTAATGTAATAAATTCTAGATGATACTTCACAATTTACAAGCATATTTATATATATTAATTTTTTGATTTTCATCTTCACAATAGCCATGTGACAAAATCATGTATGTGAATTTGAACATGGAAACTGAACTCTGAGGCTTGAACTGTTCCATCTTTATACCCATCAACAATCTCTCTCTTCCTGCTCTCTCTCTCCTCTATGGTAGTCACACACACACACACACACATTTGTGCAGAATAGATAAAAATGAAAAAATCTTCCAAGTTTAAAAAGCAACCATCTATTTTCACACACACTCTTGTAAAGTTTTTTAATCCAAATTTTGGTAGCTTATAATACAATTTATGGAATCAAAGAATAGTTACAAGCCCACATCAGGTGCTAACTAGGCAGAATTGGAAGGATTTAAAGCAAATGATAAGAAAAGAGCACAACTACAAGCTCCCAATTTGCAGTGGGATGATGGTCTAAGACCAGCATAATGAACAGAGTCCTGCTCCTTAGGGAACCAGGAGCCAGCTTTGGAGGGCCATGTCCCTTCTTTCTGGACATCAAAAGCAAAGAGCTTGAGCCTTTTAACTAAGTCATCTATTTATAGTTGAGATATATTTGAAATATTACTGGGTGGTCCTTGGAAATCTCTAGATAAACTTTTTCCTTTGGTTCTGTCTAAAAATTAGACTTTCCTTTAAATAACTGCTGCTATAATTTACTGATGACATGAACAAAATTTGATGAAAACTATCTCCATTCTACTCCCTCATTTTAAGTGTTTCTCAGAAAACTTTCATCATTAATATTAAAATTTACTCCATATTATATAATATGTTTGCTCTGATAAGTGTATTAAGAACTATGATCATATAATGAATTTTTGTTCTTTTTGAAAGTTATGATGGCATAAATTCTAATAAACCAAAAGTTGATTTTTAACTCAGAGAAACCTGTTTGTTCTCTGATTATTGTGTATTGTATGAATAAGTATAACTTCTGACAAAGTAAAATTTCTTCATTTGTAAGCTGAGCAAGAGTATTGAGTGCCAAATATCTCTTAAAACTACTAATACGTGATTAAGCAAGAATTTTATCCAGACACCTATGTAGACCCTTTAAATATTTGTGGTGTCCTAAAATTAAGCAGTCATTCTACACTTTAGGATTTACATGCTGATTAGTACAGAAACTTTATTAATGAAATTAAATTTTGGAATATGAAAGTTATTTATGTGGAAGAGACAGCATCTTGTCCCCTAGAATTCATTTATCCTCTCTTTCATTTGGTAATAGACACCCCCTGCCTTTGAGTGTTAGCTGGATACTTGATGGTCCAGTTAGAGTGTACATTTTCCAGCTTCCTTTTCATTATCTGTATCCTTGTGGATAAGTTTTGAAGAGTGGAATGTGAGCAGAAATAATGTGTACAAGTTTAATTTCATATTTAATTAAAAAAACTGATTATGTTCAACTTTTTCCTCTTTTCTACTACAGGAAGTGGTAATAATTGGAGTAGCCACCTTAGGTTTAGACATGGAAGCCACGTGATGAAGATAAAGGACATTCTAACCTGGATGCCTGAATGACCATGTGAATAAAAGTCATAAATCCACCCAGGACCACTTGTTTACCTCTGGACTCTTGAGGGAGAAATACAATTCTGTCTTGTTTAATCTCATTATTATTGGATCTCTTTGTAATGGCAGCCTTACTAACCATACATTGTCCCAGCTTTATTTAATAAAAGCACATTTTCTAAAGTCTTTTGAAGTCAGAATGTTCACCATCATAATCAACACTCATTATTTAGATATGCAAATATAACAAGCTGAAACAAGACTATGAGTAGATTATTGTGCATATAGCAAAGACATGTAGCACTAACTTATCAAATATTTTATAAACATTAAAATATTTATAAAATGATCTTTAATAATATATTGCATATGCTATTTATAATTAAAATTCCCTTCAAATGCAATTCTCAATGAAATCTGACATTTTAACAACTGACTAAAGGCCTATTCAGGAGATTAACTATGTATCTCAGAACATAATGAACTTTTAATAAAATTATGTCTGTAGTAAGGCAGAATGATATTGCCAACAGAATCCATATGGAGACGTGTAGAAGAGCTAACAAGTAATATTTATGGAATACCAACTTTGTACCAAACATCCTTCATATGATATTTTATTTAATTCTCAAAACAAAATCCTCATAAGGTTTTTATTATGATGGATGCTCTGCTTCTAAGGAACTCTCAGATGTAGATAGCTGCCTCTCTCCCAACCTTTATCAGTTATCATTGTCCCAAAGCCTGCCTTAGAGTAGAATATCTCAAATGGTTACAGCTTGGGCAGCCCCTTAGCCTATGCCTTCTCCTCTTCCTAAGTAAAGGGTGTAATTCAATTGGAGATTGAGGAAGACAATTTTTTCATCTACTCAATGCTTGTGCATTATCAGTTGCAGGATAGTCTAACACAAGTGCTGACTTCAGGACTACCTGTATTATAAGGAAACAACTTTCTTGAGGGTGAATATACTAGGTACATGCTTGACTCTCCTTTTGAATTTATTCAGATCATGACTAATAGTGACAGAGCTCAGCTTGGGGAGTGAAGGAAAAGTAAGTATTCTTTCTTGACAGTAATCATGTTATCTATGAATATGTATATTTGACAAACACTCAATCACTGATTCTTGGAGGAGGAAAAGGGTGAACTTATTATAAAGGGTTGGGTAAGTCATTAAACTTACCTTCACAGCACATGTAATATTCCCCCCAAAACCATGGTCTTAGGGTAGGTAAATATAGTAGATATTAGGGAGAAACTCAGTTAAGTCCATTTTTATGAAGTATGAGGAGATTTCTATAACAAAAGAATAATTATCACTTTTTTCACAACTTAAATCCTAGTAGCTCACTCCTGAGCAAAAGGGAAAAGTCACAGTGAATATAGGTTATCTAGTAAATCCATGACAATTGCTTCTGAAAAATATTTTTGGATAATGCAATATCAAACAATTGAATCCAATTCATTCAAAATGTGAAAAGATTTTCTGTAAACATTACCAAACAATCCCTTAGATCACTCTCTTAGAAAAAGAACACACATAGAGGGGTGTCACTGTCATTTTAGCTGAGTGTAAAGATTGTACAAATTAACTTTTAAATTAGTTAACTTAATAATATTGTTTTGCTGTCTATCATAAACCAGTGTATTGTTGAGATTATAATTGCATGAATATGATTAAATGGTTCATTTTGGATCATTGCTATACTTTAATTAGTTTAACCATTAACTTAATTATACATCTGTATGCATGTTGGGTGTTTATATACCACAAACACACAAACAGACACAGGGAGAAAGGGGAGTTTTTGTTTTTACTTTTAACTTTTAAAGGTCATAAATCTCAACATCCAGTTGTGAGTTACAGGCTTGATATCTTGAAACTAACTTTTACAAATAATGTGTAATGGTTTCCTTGGGCTCATGGTTAACCTTTAAGTAATATTTCCATGCATTTTATTGGTACTCATATTAGATGTTTACTTCAAACCTTTAAACCAGAATTCTTGTTTAGAGGAACCAAGATTATTGCATTGAATAATAATATATTTTTCTTATACTTATTTTTAAGAAATAAATAAAATATTATATGCCACTAAAAGGATCAAGAAAATGAATACAATCCATGTTTTACTGTATTGAGAGGTTTATATTTCCAACAGTAAAATGAGAATTTCTGTTATATTGGTGAAAACTGTAGCCAGTAATATTTTGCTTTTACGATCTGAAAACACATTGATTATTTTTTAAAAGAGATATTTTGTATGTAAAATTTAATTCTTTACCAGTTGCACTGATAACAGTACATAGTGTTTCGCTAAAATTGAGACTTCATGAAAAATGCAAGAACTCAATGTATAAGTCACTTATTATCCATACACAGATTTTGATGGCAATCATCTTATTTTGTGATCATTGCAGTAAGTATAAGTAGAATTATATTTTGCACAGGTTTAACAACAGTTGATCCTTATACATCAGAAAATGAAAAATTAGAAAATTAGCATCATGTATCATTTGAAGATGAGTAATTTTTGGGAGGGGGGCATTTCTATGGTCCTTGAAATTCTACAGTGCTTGAGAAAAGCACAGCTAGATAGAGAGACCTATAGTTAGTGAATAAATTATTATTTTCTCACAAAAGCAAATATTTGCAATCTGAAATACCTGGGCATAGCTACAAAAGCATACAATTAGATGTTTTTAAAATATAAAAACATTACTAACAGATCTGACATCTCCTAACAATTATTATTATGCTGTTATCATCCAGTTCTCTATCATTCTTATTTCTTGCTACAATAGATCAGAAATATAGATTTCTAATTTTATTCTAATGGCAATGTTAAAACAACATTTTCAGGCTTGTGAGTGATAAAATAGGATTTAAAGTTTAAAAGAATCTCTCTGCTTGCGTGTTAGAAAATCGACTGTAGTTGGAGAAAATAAAGAGGAAAATCAATTGAGAGGAAATTCAGTAGTCAAATGGCAGGAAAGATGGTGATATGGACTAGAGTCATTGCAGGAAACCAAGAAGTAAAAAAAAATACTCAAGGTACATTTGGAACAAAGATGAAAATATATGGTGATGAATAAGGTTTAAGGGAAAGAGAAGAATGAAGGATGATTCCTATGACTTTTTTGGTTAGGAAAACTAGACAGATTATGGGCTTATTTTCTAAATGAGGAAGACTTGAAAAAACATTTAGGAGAGGAAGCATATGAACCCAACAATTCTGTTTTAGACAAGATCAAATTGAGATGATAATTAAATATTCACTTAAGGTATAACTTAAGCAATTGAATATAGAAGTCCAGCCCTCAAATAGGAGGGCAGGGCTAGGGAAGCACACTAAAAGTTCAACATTATATGGGAGATATTAGGCTCATTGAATTGACTGAGAAAATTTACAATGATAATGTAAATGGAAAAAAATCAGAGGAGTAAGGTATGGGGATACAAACATTTTAGGGATCATATAAAAGGGCATTTGTATACAAACAGACAAAAAGTTTGAGGTGTCATAAAAGTCAAAAAAGAATAAAATTAGAAAAGGAAATCTACTGTGTGGAATATAGTGAATGGTTGAGTAAAATGAGGATACAGTGATATCCATGGAAAGGGCAAATGGAGGTCACTGTTGATCTTAACAAGAGCAAATTCACCTAGTTGAAGGATTTTAGGGGATATAAGCCTGATAGAAGTGGTTTTAATAAGTGGAAGATGAGATAGAAAAATAAATGAAGTGAGGAGTATTATAGAATTATATATAATGTTTTTTAATGAAGGATGATAACAGTACATTTTTGTGAAGAAATGTAAGTGGTTGAAAATGATGCTTTAACTATTTCTGATTTTTTCATTGTGTATGATGAGTAGTCATCAGCTAAATAGTGGGAGAGGGCAGAAGGAGATCTGGGTAAAGAAGAAAAACATAAGATAGTTTTCTCAGAGAGTAGGGAAATTATAATGGAAAATATATGGGACTGACAGGTAGTATGATATGACAATGTAAGTCCTGTGACCATAAATTTAAATTAATCTACCTAACTCACAGAGGAAATTTTCTGAGACTGATTTCAGAGGAAATCCTCCCAAATGCATGATCAGTCAGATCTACCACTCTTAGATTTGCCAATTCTATGCTCTGTGAGAAAGCTGACCATTTCTACAGCCTTTAATTACTTCATCAGGTATATGTAGACAAGCTAATGGATAAACAACATGGGCTTAAATTCATGTTAATCAAATGGTCAAAAGTCACATGAAAAGATACTCCACATTAGCAGTTGTCAGAGAACTATAAGTTAATAACTCAAAGCAATACCACTATATACCCACCAAATGGCTAAAAAGAAAAAAACAGAAAAACTACTATTATGTTGGTGAGCATATGGAACAATTGAAACTTAAAAACATTACAGGTGAGAATGTAAAATGGTACTATCACATTGGAAAACTATTTCAGCTAAGATTTTTGGCAGTAGTCTTACTTAACACATCCCAATTTTAAAAGTATTGTTATTGTTAAACATGCAATTTAAGATTGAGAAAATAAGTTAAAATAAATTATATTTGCTGTTATGGTAAACCAGCCATATCTGGAGAAGCTACCAAGCTCATAATGTTTTTTGGTTGTCTAGCAATAGATCTTTACCTAGATACACATGGTTAGTTATGGGCTATCAGCAGTTATTTTCTTCCATGTACATTTTCCTATTGGCCAGATTTGATTGGACTCCAACAGGGAATAAAATGATTTGTTAATTATGACTTTGGAATTGGAACTAAAAACATCCTGTCCCAGTCTGACTAATATTTAAACACAGGATATACATTTTTACTTTAAGACATACAGACTAGGAAGCAGAAAATGAAGTTCTGCAATGAGGGAAAAAATCCAAACCAAAACAATGAAACAAATGCTCAGATGTGAGATGCAATGTGATACTGTTTGTATTGAAGCCATTTCATTTCCCAATTTTTAGTCCATTTATTACTGTCTGCAAACAAATGATTATTAATAAATGTACATGAGCAGAAATGAGGAAGTCTGAGTATGAGGCACTTAAGGTTTATGGAAGGGAAGATAAATCATTCCATGTATGTGAAGCAGAAATGTGTGTAACAATGTGAATTTAGATACTTGCAGATTTGTTGGATGGGCTGCAGTCTGCAGACATTGCAGAACTATTGTATTCAGGGAAATATGACAAAGTTCTAATCTCAAGGTCAGGAATCTCCTGCTGCTGCTGCTGCTATGATTATATTACATAACCTCGAACTGATAAGTAGATATAAAAATGTTGAGTCTGGCCACTGAAACTGCTGGTTAACACCCATATGTTTTTGTCCTTGCTTGATAACGTCAAAACAGATGGCCTTAACCTCAACTTTGCATTCCAAGACCCACGTGTGTGTATCTTATGAGAGAAAAGTAATTTATATACAGAACCGCTATTGCAGAGATTAAAATACGTGATTTTAGGTGTCAAACTATAGTAATAAAAGTAGGATCGGATGGATATTAATAAACCAATTCATAGCGTGTATCACATATGTGACTAAGGGAGTTGTATTCACTGTAGAAAGTCCTACATGTCTTCTGAGAATTTGGACAGTCACTACAAAAATTAAAAATTGAATTTTTTCGTATGCTAAGCAAAATGGCAAATAAATGTAATTTTTTACACCATTGATATTTTTTCTCTTTATAAATATTCTGTTTATGCATTCCTCAAATATTTAATGAGAGTATACTGAGTACCACATACTTCCTAAGTTCTGAACAATCAGCATTAAAAAAAAGACCAAAAAAACAGAAATAATCTCTACTGTCTTAGTTTGCATAATCTAATGGGACAGGGGTATATGTTAATCCGATGCTCCAGGAAATATGATTAAAAATAAAAGAAAATGCCAGAGAGGAATTGTACATGGTGTAGTTATTATAAGGTCATATAATAAAATACTCTGTTTCAGGGAGGGCTATCTTGAAGAAATAACAATTTAGCAGAGCTCTAAAAAAAGAACATGAATGAATACAGGTCTAAGCCTAGGAAATATGTGAAAAGACCCCAAGTTTTTGGAACCAGTTGTGCAAAGGAGCCCACTCAGACTTACTCATGTAAGCTAATTGTGTGACTCTTTTCTCAACTCCATATTTCTTTTATAACTTTTTCCAGCTTCTTTGGGATATAATTGACATATAACACTCTGCAAGGTTAAGGTATACAACAAAATGATTTGAAACATTATATATTGCAAAATGATCACCATAATAATGTTAATTAACACATCTTTCACATCACATAGTTACAATTTTGTGTGTGTATGTGATGAGAACTTTTAAGATCTACTTTCTCAGTAACTTTAAAACATACAATACAGTATTGCAAACTATAGTCACCATGCTGTACATTACAGCTCCAGAAATTACTCATCTTACAAATTGAAGTTTATACCCTTTGACTACCTTTACACATTTTCCCACAACCTCCCTATCTGTGGTAACTACCAATCTTCTCTCTCTTTCTATGAGTTGGTCTTTTTAAATTCCATAAATATAAGTGAGATCACACATCTCTTTCTCTGTCTGACTTAGTACAATTAGCATAGTGCTCACAAGATTCTTCCATGTTGTAGTAAATGGCAGAATTTCCTTATTTTTATGGCTGAATAAAATACCATTCTGTATATATACATTTTCTTTATTGATTCCTTGATCAAGACAGCTTTTTTTTCATATTTTGGTTATTATAAATAATGCTGCAGTGAACATGGTGTTGCAGATATCTCTTTGACAGTGCATGTATGGATTTATTTCTGGGTATAAGTCCTGTAGACTTTCTTCAATATTTTTCATTATTTTTTTTTCTTTTACCCTCTGACTAGACAATTCCAAATACCCTTTCCTCTAATTCACTCATCCTTTCTTCTGAGTGGTCAAGTCTGTTGTTGAAGCTCCCTACTGAAAGTCTAAATTTGTTGATGTAATGTTAGCTGGATACCAGTCATGATGAAAAATTTACACCACATAAATTATCAAACACTACAAATCATTATTTCATTTACCCCAGAAAACTGGTGTTAGCCATTTTCCATCACACCACTAGTATGGACATCAGAAATAAAGAGCAATAATAGTATGAAATAAAGCTAGAGAGGTAGGCAAGTGTTCAGAACAATAACCCTTACATGGGAGTTTTAGGCATTATCTTAACAAAAATAGAAAGACTCTGATTCCAATTCAATTGGCATACGACATTACCAATTTGCAATTTGAAAATACCACACTAGTTGAAATAGGAAGAATGAATTGCATTGAGAAACTAAAACCTGCAGAGAAATCAGTTGAGGGGCCTAGAGTAGTCCATGAGAATAAGTATATTAATTTAGGCTAGACTGATGACAATGAAGATACAACAAAGTGAATAGATATAATAGCTATATAGGTGGTAACATAGACTAAAATCATAATGAATTGGATAAGGGAGTGAAAGGAACTGTGATGTAATGGGTAACTTATTTCACAATATGACAGATGGTAATGTTATACAATGAAAATGAAAGAGTGTAGAAAAGTGACCAATTTGAGAGAAGGGGGAGTAGAGGTGTTTATTTTTAAATTAAATTTGTTTTGGAGTATAGTTGATTTACAGTGTGGTTTAGTTTCTTGCTGTACAGCAAAGTGAATCAGTCTTAGGTATATATATATATATATATATATAAATTCTTTTTAGATTTCTTTCCCATTTAGGAAACAACAGAGCACAGATTAGAGTTCCCTGTGCTATACAGTAAGTTCTCATTAGCTATCTATTTATAAATAGTAGTGTATATATGTCAGTCCCAATCTCCCCATTCATCCCTCCCACCTTGGTAACAATAAGTTTTGTTCTGTACATCTGTGACTCTATTTCTGCTTTGCAAATAAGTTCATCTCTACCATTTTTCTAGATTCCACATATAAGTGATATTATACAATATGTGTTTTTCTCTTTCTGACTTACTTCAGTCTCTATGAAAATTTCTAGGTCAATCCACAGCTCTGCAATGGACAATATTTAATTCCTTTTTATGGCTGAGTAATATTCCATTGTATATGTATATCACATCTTCTTTATCCATTCCTCTGTTGATGGACATTTAGGTTGCTTCCATGTCCTGGCTATTGTAAATAGTGCTGCAATGAATATTGGGGTACATGCATCCTTTGATTTCTGTTTTTCTCCACATATATGTCTAGGGGAGGGATTGCTGGGCCATATGGTAGCTCTATTTTTAGTTTATTAAGAAAACTTCATACTGTTCTCCATAATGGTTGTATCAATTTACATTCCCACCAACAGTGTAGGAGGTTTCCCTTTTCTGCACACCCTCTCCAGCATTTATTATTTGTATATTTTTTTATCATGGTTACTCTGACCAGTGTGAGGTGATATCTCATTCTAGTTTGGTCTGCATTTCTCTAATAATTAGTGATGTTGAGCATTTTTTCATGTGTTTGTTGACCATCTGTATGTCTTCTTTGGAGAAATGTCTGTTTAGGTCTTCTGCCCATTTTTTTTGATTGAGTTGTTTGTTTATTTGACACTGAGCTGCATGAGATATTTGTATATTTTGGAGATTAATCCCTTGTCAATTATTTCATTTGCAAATATTTTCTCCCATTCTGAGGGTTGTCTTTTTGTTTTGTTTATGGTTTCTTTTGCTGTGCAAAAGCTTTTAAGTTTAATTAGGTCTCATTTGCTTATTTTTGTTTTTATTTTCATTTCTCTAGGTGGTAGGTTTAAACAGTTCATGCTGTGATTTATGGCAAAGAGTGTTCTGCCTATATTTTCCTCTAAGAGTTTTATAGTATCCAGCTTTACATTTAGGTCTTTAATCCGTTCTGAATTTATTTTTGTGTATAATGTTAGGGAGTGTTCTAATTTCATTCTGTTACATGGAGCTGTCCAGTTTTCCCAGAACAACTTACTGAAGAGACTGTCTTTTATCCATTGTATATCCTTGCTTACTTTGTCATAGATTAGGTGGCCATAGGTGCATGAATTTATCTCTGGGCTTTCTATCCTATTCCATTGATCTATATTTCTATTTTTGTGCCAGTACCATACTGTTTTGATTATTGTAACTTTTTAGCGTAGTCTAAAGTCAGGGAGCCTGATTCCTCCAGCTCCATTTTGCTTTCTTAAGATTACTTTTGCTATTTGGGGTCTTTTGTGTTTCCATATATAATGTACAATTTTTTGTTCTAATTCTTTGAAAAATGATCCTGGCAATCTGATAGGAATTGCATTGAATCTGTAGATTGCTTTGGGTAGTAGAGACATTTTCACAATATTGATTCTTCCAATACAAGAACATGGTATATCTCTCAATCTGTTTGTATCATCTTTGATTTCTTTCATCAGTATCTTATGGCTTTCTGAGTATAGGTTTTTGCCTCCTTAAGTAGGTTTATTCAAAGGTATTTTATTCCTTTTCATATGATGGTAAATGGGAATGTTTCCTTAATCTCTTTTTCTGATTTTTCATTGTTAGTGTATAGAAATGCAAGAAACTTCTGTGCTTTATTTTGTAACCTGCAACTTTGCTAAATTCACTGATGAACTCTAGTAGTTTTCTGGTAGCACCTTTAGGATTTTCTGTGTATAGTATCATGTCATCTGCAAACAGTGACAGTTTTACTTCTTTTTTTCCAATTTGGACACTTTTTACTTCTTCTCTGATTGCCATCGCTAGGATTTCCAAAACTATGTTGAATAAAAGTGTAGACAGTGGATATATTTGTCTTCTTCCTGATCTTAGAGGAAATGCTTTTAGCTTTCAGTCATTGAGTATGATGTTAACTGTAGGATTCTCATATATGGCCTTTATAATGTTGAGGTAGTTTCCTCCTAGTCCTACTTTCTGGAGAGTTTTTATCATAAATGGGTGTTGAACTTTGTCAAAAGCTTCTTCTGCATCTATTGAGATGATAGTATGGTTTTTATTCTTTAATTTGTTAAACTGGTGTATCACATTGATTGAAGAATGCTTACTTCACCATGATAAAACCAACCTGATCATGGTGTATGATCCTTTTAATGTGCTGTTTGATTCAGTTTGCTAGTATTTTGTTGAGGATTTCTGTGTCTATGTTCATCAGTGATACTGGCCTGTAATTTTCTTTTTTTGTTTGATATCTTTGTCTCGTTTTGATATCAGGGTGATGTGGGCCTCTTAGAATGAGCTTGGGAGTATTCCTTTTCTGCAGTTTTTTGGAAGAGTTTCAGAAGTGTAGGTGTTAACTCTTCTCTAAATGTTTTGTAGAATTTGCCCATGAAACCATCTGGTCCTGGAGTTTTGTTTCTTGGAAGATTTTAAATCACAGTTTCAATTTTGGTACTTGTGGTTGGTCTGTTTATATTTTCTATTTCTTCTTGGTTAAGTCTTGGAAGGTTGTACCTTTCTAAGAACTTGTCCATTTCTTCTAGGTGGTCCATCTTACTGGTGTATTGTTGCTTATTGTAATCGCTTATGATTCTTTATATTCTGTGTCCACTGCAACTTCTCCTTTTTCATTTCTAATTTTATTGATTTGAATCCTCTCCCTTTTGTTCTTGCTGAGTCTGGCTAAAAGTTTATCAATTTTATTTATCTTCTGAAAGAACGAGCTTTTAGTTTAATTCATCTTTGCAGCTGTTTTCTTTGTCTCTATTTCATTTATCTCTCCTCTGATCTTTATGATTTCTTTCCTTCTACTAACTTTGGGTTTTATTTGTTCTTTATGTAATTGCTTTAGGTGTTTATTTGAGATTTTTCCTGTTTCTTGAGGTAAGAGTGCATTGCTATATACTTCTCTCTTAGAACTGCTTTTGCTGTGTCCCACAGGTTTTAAATTGTTGTGTTTTTGTTGCCTTTGTCTCTAGGTATTTTTTTTCCTCTGATTTCTTCAATGATCCATTGATTATTTAGTATACATTGTTTAACCACAATGTGTTTGTGTTTTTTACAGTATTTTTCCTGTAATTGATTTCTAATCTCATAGTTTTGTGGTTGGAAAAGATGCTTGATATGATTTTGATTTTCTTAAATTTACCAAGGCTTGACTTGTGACCTAAGATGTGATCTGTGTTGGAGAATGTTCTGTATGCACTTGAGAAGAAAGCATATTCTGCTGCTTTCAAATGGAATGTCCTATAAATATAAATTAAATCTACCTAGTCTAATATGTCATTTAAGGCTTGTGATCCCTTATTAATTTTCTGTATTGATGATCAATCCGATGTTGTAAGTAGGGTGTTAAAGTCTCCCACTATTATTGTGTTACTGTCGATTTCCCCTTTTATGGCTGTTAGCATTTGCCTTATGTATTGAAATGCAGTGTATGTTGGGTGCATATTTACAATTGTTATGCCTTTTTCTTGGATTGATCCCTTGATCGTTACATAGTGTCTTTCCTTGTCTCTTGTAACAGTCTTTATTTTAAATTTATTTCATCTGCTATGAGTATTGCTACTCCAGCTTTCTTTTCATTTCCATTTTTATGGAGTCTCTTTTTCTATCCACTCACTTTCAGTCTGTATGTGTCCCTAGGTCAAAAGTGGGTCTCTTGAAGGCAGCATATATACTGGTTTTCATTTTGTATCCATTTAGCCAGTAAGTGTCTTTTGGTTGAAACATTTAATCAATTTACATTTAAGATAATTATCAGTATGTATGTTCCTATTGCCATTTTCTTAATTGTTTTGTGTTTGTTTTTGTAGGTCCTTTTTATTCCTTGTGTTTCCCTCTTAGAGAAGTTCCTTTAGCATTTGATGTAAAGCTGGTATGGTGGTGCTGAATTCTCTTAGCTTTTGCTTGTCTGTAAAGCTCTTGATTTCTCTGTGGAATCTGAATGAGATCATTGCTGGGTAGGGTAATCTTGGTTGTAGGTTTTTCCCTTTCATCACTTTAAATATATCATGCCACTCCTTTCTGGTTTGCAGAGTTTCTGCTGAACAATCAGCTGTTAACCTTATGGGGATTCCCTTGTGTGTTACCTATTGCTTTTCCCTTGCTGCTTTTAATACTTTTATTTGTATTTAATTTTTTTCAGTTTGATTAATATGTTTCTCAGCCTGTTTCTCCTTGGGTTTATCCTGTATGGGACTCTCTGCAGTTCCTGGATTTGGGTTACTATTTCCTTTTCCATGTGTGGGAATTTTTTGACTATAATCTCTTCAAATATTTTCTCACACCCTTTTTCTCTTCTTCTTCTGGGACCCCTATAATTCAAATGTTGATGCATTTAATTTTCTCCCAGAAGTCTCTGAGACTGTCCTGATTTCTTTTCATTCTTTTTTCTTTATTGTGCTCTGCAGCAGTTATTTCCAACATTCTATCTTCCAGCTCACTTACCCATTTTTCTGCCTCAGTTATTCTACTACTGATCTCTTCTAGTGTATTTTTCACTCCAGTTTCTGTGTTGTGGATCACTGATTGTTTGTTCTTTACTTCTTCTAGGTCCTTGTTAAACATTCTTGTATCTTCTTGATCCATGCTTCCTTTCTATTTCCAAGATCTTTGATCATCTTTATTATCATTACTCTGAATTCTTTTTCAGGTAGATTCCCTATTTCCTTCTCATTTATTTGGTCTTACGGGTTTTTACCTTGCTCCTTTGTGTACAACATATTTCTCTGTCATCTTATTTTGTTTAACTTACTGTTTTTATGGTCTCCTTTCTGCAGGCTACAGGGTCATAGTTCCTCTTGCTTCTGGTGTCTGCCCGTGGTGGGTGAGATTGGTCCAGGTGCTTGTGTAGTCTTCCTACACAAGGTGGAAATGACTGGTGTCTGTGTTCTCATGAGTGGAGCTGAGTCTTGTCTCTCTAATTTGCAGGGCCACATCAGGGAGTGAGTTTTGCAGTGTCTGTGAGCTTAGTAGGACTTTAGGCAGCCTGTCTGCTGATAGGTGGAGCTGTGTTCCTGTTTTGCTGGTTGTTTTGTCTGAGGCATCCAGCACTGGAGCTTGCAGGCTGTTGGGGGGAGCCAGCAATTGGTGCCAAGATGGGGACCTCTGCGAGAGGTCATGATAATAAATATTCCCTGGGGCTGGGAATTATCTGGTGATCCAGAGTCCTGGACTTGGTGCTCCTACTCCTGGGGCCCAGGCCTGACCCCTGGCTGGGGGACCAAGACTCCACAAGATGTGCAGCATGGCCAAAAAAAAAAAATAGAAAAGAAAACAAACAAGCAGTCAAACAAAACCTAAGAGAAATAACAAAAACAAAAACTAACAAACAACAACAAAAGAGAAGAAAACAAACAAAACCCCTGACAAATAATAAAAACCAAACCAAATAATAAAAAGAAAGAAAGAAACTAAAACAAAAAGAGAAGAAAAAGCAAGAAAACAACAACCAAAGAAACCAAAGACCAGAACAAATAATAAAAATAAAACTAATAAAAACAAAAATAAAAACAGAAATTGAAAGCAAACTAAAACAAAGCAAAGAAAACAAAAAAGAAACACAGAAAAACGACCATAAAAAAGTTAAAAACAAAACAGAACAAAAAAACAATAAAACAAACAAACAGAAAAGAGACAAAAACATAAAATAAAAATAGAAATATAAAAATATATATTTAAAAATTAAACAAATAAACAACAAAACAAAACAAATATTTTCCTGGGGCCTCCACTATCAGTGTCCTTGCCTGCATGGTAAGCCACTGCTAACCCCCACTTCTCAGGAATCCATCCAAGACCCGTAGGTTGGTCTCTGGACTCACTGTCTACACTGTGGGGGCAGCTCAGACTCTGACCTGGCCCAACTTCCATGTATACTTGTCCCCCAAAACCACAGCTGTTAAAGCTAGATACGTCTCAGTTATGGGACCACTCATTGTCCTTTCAGATATTCCACAGATGCAGGGTTCACCAAGCTGATTACTTGGGTTTGATTCATGGCTTGTGCAGCTGCAAGGAGAGATTTCATTTCCTCTTCCTTAATCACACAGCCCCTGGGGCTCAGCTTTGGTTTTGGCCCCATCGTTGCATGTGGGTCACCCTCAGGTGATTGTGGCACCTGAGTGGGGCATGCTTGCTTGCTCAGGCAGGAGAGGGATAAGATGGCCATGACTGGGGACACTCATGTTTGCTCCAATGGGATCCCCCTTTAGTGCCTACAGAGTCAGGGCCTGGTGTGTAGGGAGAGAGTCTACAATGGTGCCTCCTCCCCTTGCACACCACTCATCAATGGTGCCTCATTTCCAAGGTAGACCCTGCTTCCTCCAGGAGAATTTCCAGCTGCAGAGCTCCTCACTCACTTCCCCTGAGGCTGTCTCTGAACAGCCAACAGCATTCCTCTCCCTGCATCTGCTTTCTTAACCCCATGCTTTAATACCCATACCCTGCCAGCATTGGCAAACACCTGTCTCAGGCAGGGAACCCAGGGCTGACTCCCAAGAAGGCTTTGGCAGGGACAGCATGGGGACAGCATGGGGCCTGCACTGAGGAGGCTTTGGCAGGGGTGGTGTTCAGGCTCCTGGAGCCTGCATGGGTATAGGAATCCTTGGTTTGAGGGATTGGTGAGCTTGTTCAGATGGGTGCCCCTCCCAGTGCCCAAGGAGGCAGGGGCCAGAGTGTGGAAAAGGGGGTTGCAAGGGTGGCTCCACACTTGGGTGCCACTCAATAATGGTGCGTTGCTTCTATGGTGACCCGGGCTTCTTCCACAAAATTTCCCTGTTGTTGAACTCCTTACTCCTCTCCCTTGAGACTGTCTCTTCTCAGCCAACAGCTGTACCAGGAGACACAAGACTCAGGCTGGGGTGTGCAGTGCTTCAGCACAGACATGCACACAGATCTTACTCTGTCCTGCCTTCCAGAGACCAGTTGCTGCATTCCCCTCCAGTCCCCTGAAGCTCTCTCTCTGTCCCAGCAGATTTCCCCACCTTGAGGGGACAGCTTTGAGGGTGGGAACCTCTCCTCACCTTCAGCTCCCTTCCAGGGGTGCTGGTCCCTTCCCATTTCTTCCTTTTTGTTTTCTTTCTTTCTTCCTACCTGGGTGTGGGGATTTTTCTTATCCTTTTAGGTGTCTGAGGTACTCCACTAGTGTTCACCTGGTGCTCTGTGAGATTTGTTCCATTTGTAGATGTATTCTTGATGTACTTGTAAGGAGACATGAACTCCATGTCCTCCTATTCTGTCATCTTGACTCAGACCCCTCTAGGGGTCTTTCATGTGTTTTATGTACTATATCTAAGGTATCTTTGAACAGCTCAAGTGTTATTGAGTAGGCTGTTACTTTGATTTTTTTATTCTCTGGTGATCTTAAGGAAGACAAAATTACCTGTAGAGGATCTATTATTGTAAATACTGCCTATTTTCTGGAAATCCTGTATTTCCCCAAATCATATAATTCTTCCCAAGCATCTTGGTATTTTGGAAACAAAATAATAATCAAAATAGTGTGTAAACCCACATTCAGAGAAAGAGATTATTAATAAAGGTAAATTAGACTTTATTCTACATTTTATGTGGCCATAATTTCATCTGAATAGGAACATTTCAGTTACTGTAAGAGAGAAGGCCACAGGAGATAGTGGGTGAAGGCTGTCAGATTTTTGAAGGAATGTTTCAATCAAGGCATAAAAAATCTTGATAAACTTGTTTAAAGTAAAATTAGGCTTAAATATTCATATTTAACAGACAGAAAAATTATCATTCTTGTTTGGAAAATGGCTATATAAACATTGATAAACGTTTACCCATTTACTCTCCATTTTCAGGGGTGGATGCAATATACCACTTTGCTATGGGAGAGCACAGAAAAAAAAAGTCACATGTGTTGCAAGCCATTTTACATCATTTATATCCCAGTTACACTTTCCTCAGATCACAGTATTAGAATCTTTCATTAAACTGTAATAATGACCATGGTTTTCTTATTTGACTTGGGAGATAATAAGTTTCCATCAAAATTTTGCTTATAAATCTTTTCTGGACTATGTAGTATGTAGCAAATAGCACTGACAGACATCTGAATGGTTTCATATCTAATTGTGTTTGATCCATGGTCCTCACAGCAGTATTACTACATACACTGAGGTTTAGAAAATAGGATCAGATAATTCAAAATGTTTGCCCAATATTTGAATATCCACCCACTTTGGGAATTCAGACTACCATATTTTTATTATGTCACAACTGACAGAACATTGATAATCCAAACTAATTGTGTAATTTTACTCATTTCAAAATCAGAAGTCCATTTCATGTTGTAATTTATTTCCAAAACTTTGAGATGATTAGTAGTAAATGCACTGAGAGATAAGTAGAGTCAGAATATGATAACTTTCAATTTCAGGTGAAGTGGGTTTTTTATGTTTTGTCCTTAAGTGGAGGGAAATAACTGTAAGATTGCAGTGATGAAATACAAAATGAAAACTATATTTTAGGAAACAAGTTTGTGAATAATACATAGGTAATTTACAGTGTTCATGACAACTGGCATTCAAGCAGTGTTAATGTGAATAAAAAGAACGTTAGTAATCATATATCATGTAAGAAAAGAAGGACTTAATGGATGAATGTATTTCTAGAGTAAATATTTAGAGGAAATAAAGATTGATAGATGAGGGAAAACACTTCCAGAATTGGAGAAAAGATGTATGAAAACTCACCACTCAATAAAAGCAATAAGAACACTGACAAAATTTATCAAAATCATTTTTTTCAGAATTGTTCAAATTAATTAAAGAATCCCAACAGTATAAAGAGTATTTATTCAAGAAAAATAATTGAATCTAGGTAAAAACAGCAAGCTTGATAGCATTTTAATGTGCCTTAACCTCATTTCCCTCTTCCCAGGTCCACTGTAGATTTGAATACCTTTATCCTAGTAACAGCTGTAGCTGTGAAAACCTGGAAACAAGAAGCCACTAAAGGGAATAAAAGGGTATAGAATTCTCCCAAAAGCTATGTTTCCAGAGGATTACCACTATTTGAGTTTTCTTTCTATAAATCTCTTTTCTCAGGGCTTGTTTTATCTGACTCAGAGCTTGCTCTATTTGAACAGCACTATCACCAGAATGTTTGAGGAATACTGTCAGGAGCAAATGTTAATACTGTAGCTACCTTAACTGCCATTACTAGTTGCCCAACTGACCAAAACTGAAAAGGAGTAACTAGGAAATGAGATGTCCATGAGTGGATTTATAAATCTCCAACATATTTCTGGGAATCTATAATTCAAAAAGCATGTCCAGAGCTGTGTGCATGCCAGGAATGACCTAAGAAAATGTTAATCTCTCAATTCTGGCTGACCTTGAGGGTTTGCACAAGAAGCAAGTAAATGCCAAAGCAGAGTTTCAAGCTGCCTGCTGGAATGTGGAAAAGTATGGCCCCAAACAGATCCTCAACAAAGTCTAGGAGATATACAGGTTCAAGGCATTAAAAAAAATCTGTCCAATCATTAGCCAATCACTAAGTTAATCAAGTATACACTTTAGTGGCTTCACATAAATCCACAAAATACACACTTTGCAAATTTAGTCAAGGAAGATAACTAAACAAACAAACAAACTGGCAGGGGGATTTGATTTCCAGAGTTGTTACATTATATTGTTTAAAATGTTGATTTTTCATGAAAAATTATGAGACATGCAACAAAACAGAAAATTATGGCCTGTATATTGCAATAAAAGCAGTCCTTGTAGAAACTGCCCTTGAGGAAAACTAGATGTTAGACTTAACAGAAACTTTAAATCAACTATTATATATATGTTCAAAGTACTTTAAAAACCATGTCTAAAGAATTAAAGGAACATATGAAAATGATAGTTCATCAAATAGAGACTATCTGTAAGGAAATAGAAATTATAAGTATAACCAAACAGAAATTCTGGAGGTAAAAAGTACAATAAATGAAATAATTCACTAGAGTAACACAGACATAGATTTGAAGTGATAGAAGAAAGAATAAGTGAAAATGAAGACAGATCAATCAAAATGATCTGGTCCGAGGAACAGAAAGAAAAATAATTTTTAAAAAATGAACAGAGCCTAAGAGTACTGTGAGACATCATCAAGCATACCAGCATAAGCATATTACAAGGCTCATACAGAGAGAAGCTTCAGAAAGATTGTTTGAAGATATAATGGTATAGCACTACTCAAATTTGTTGAAAAATATTGATATAAACATCCAAGACATAGGATTAACTCAAGGAGATTGAAAAACAGACACATCATTGCAAAAATATTGAGGAAATAAAAAGCAAAGAGAATTTTGAAAGCAGCAAGAGAAAAAAGTCTCATCATGTACAAGTGAACCCCAAAATGATTTATAGCTAACTTCTCATTAGAAACAATAAAGGACAAAGGAAAAGTGATGATATACTGGTCAGCGTTCTCCAGAAACAAAATCAATGGGATATCTATCTATCTATAAATCTATCTATCTATCCATATCTATCTATCTATATCTATATGTATTTATTTATTATAAAGAAAGGGTTCATGTGATTATAGAGGCTGAGAAGTTTAAAATCTAAATTTTGGGAAAGCAGACTTGATACCCAGGAGAGTGGGCAGTGCAGCTATAGTCTGAATGCTGGTAGGCAGAGACCCAGGAGAGATGATGGCACAGATGAAATCTGAAGGCAGTATGCAGGAGAATTTTTCTCTTGCTCCAGGAGGACACTCTTTTTGTCCTATTCTGGCCTTCAGCTGATTTGATGAAGCTTACCCACATCATGGAAGGTAATCTGCTTACCCAAAGTTCATTGACTTAAGTATTAGGCTTATTTAAAATCATCCTTCAAGTTTACACATAAAATTAACCATCACTGGATGGACATAGAGTCTGTCATACAGAGTGAAGTAAGTCAGAAAGAGCAAAACAAATACTGTATGCTAACACATATATATGGAATCTAAAAAAAAAAAAGGAAGGTTCTGATGAACCTAGGTGTGGACAGGAATAAAGATGCAGACTAGAGAATGGACTTGAGGACACAGGGAAGGGGAATGATAAGCTGGGACGAAGTGAGAGAGTAACATTGACATCTAAACACTACCAAATGTCAAATAGATAGCTAGTGAGAAGCAGCTGCATAGCACAGGGAAATCAGCTCGTGCTCTGTGACCACCTAGAGGGGTGAGAAAGGGAGGGTGAGAGGGAGAGGTGGGAATATGGGGATATATGTCTACATATAGCTGATTCACTGTTATACAGCAGAAACTAACACAACATTGTAAAGCAACTATACTGCAATAAAGATGTTAAAAAAAATTAACCATCACAAGTCCACCCCTTATCAATTTGGCACCAAAATGTATATCTTTAAATCATACTTATTCTCCAAATAAAAATAATCACAAGGTTACACTTCCATTTTACATGGTCCCGCTACTATTCATACAACCAGAAACATACCATCCTTTTTCCCAGAAGAGGAAGCAAAGTTCTTGGATGATGTAACTGTTCTTGGTATCTCATAACTAAAACATAAAGTTAATAATACTTAAATACTATGATATAAAGTCAATATATCTTTTGTTATATGATAAGGGGATGAGAGAGAGAAGAAAACAAAGATATATGCTTTAACATAATTATAATAAAATAAAGAAGATATATGACAATTACAGAATTTGATTCTATAACTGGTCACATGATCATAGCTGGCATTCATAACTACAATTTCCCACTATCCATTCTATATTACCTTTTCCTTCAGTAAGTATCTTAGCTGATCATGGTTCTTTACCTGGTAGTGTGACCCAAACCTTCACTCCTGAGAGGTCTGTGCCATTAATAGTTCTATCTGAATTGAGTTGTTGTAGCTTTTCATTGGCTTTAACCACAGAGCATGATAATAGTAAGATACTCTAGTATGCCTATATTTCAGACATACTCTTCTTTACCTCCATTTTGAAATAGTAGTCCAATTTCCCCTTGATAGTCAGTAAAAATAACCCCAGCCAACATTGTAACTCTCTTCTTTATCTGTTAATTCAGAGGCATGAGGAATTCAAAATGGCTGAGTGGCAATATTTACTTTCAGTTCAATTCCTTTCTTTAGATCTAAGACCTCTAGGCCAGCAGAGCATAAAGTTGTGAGAACAGGAAGTCAAACTTTTGTTACTTGGACACTAGGGATAATAGTGAATGGTGCCACTACCATTTCCACCTCTTGATTCCTGGACCCATGGATCCTGGCTATTGGAGAAACAGCGCTGTATATTAGGCACTGATTCAGAGCCTCTTAAAGAATCTTGCCTCAGCCCTGCAAGGTTTTGCCATTCAGTTGGTGCTATAACTGAGTCTTCAAAACACATTTCCACCATTGTAACAAGTAAGCTGCTTCATGATGGTGAAGAACACTCTAAGAACATGAGCTCATTGCAATGCTTCATTTGTTATAAAGTTAGTTGCATAATCAGATGCAATGCTATGTAGAATACTATGATAGTGGATAAGATATTATATGTCTATGAATGGCAATTTGGGCAGAAACATTGCATGCAGGGAATGCAAATATGTACCTATAGTAAATGTCTATTTCAGTAAGAACGAAACACTTCAGTTTAAATGACAGAAGTGGTCCAAGGTAGCAAACCTGCCACCAGGTAGCTGGCTGATCACCCCTGGAAATGGTGCCATACTGGGGACTCAGTGTTGGTCCCTGCCTCTGGCATTTTGGACACTCAATAGTGACTGAGTAGCCAGGCCATCCTTAGTTAATGTAAGCGCATGCATAACCTCCATCCCTGCCACCAGGGCCACCTTGTTCATGAGCCAATTGGGTAATGACAGGGGCAGATGGAGAAAGAGACTGACGGATATCCACAGAAGATGTCACCCTATTAACTGATTTAAAATTCTCTTCTTCTGAGGTTACCCTCTGGTGAGCATTGACATGATATCTTTGTGATTTTTACCCAAAGAGGTCTATCTATATTCCTTTTCCCCAGACTTTCTTCTCACCAATTTTCCCACTGTATTTCTTCTAAGTCCCTGATAATCCATCCAAATCATTGCCACAAATCATGAATCAGTATATAATCACACATCTGGCCTTTTATCCTTCAGAGCAAAATAAACAACCAGGTGCACTACTCGAAGTCCTGCCCCCTGGGATGATCTCTCCTCCCTACTGTCCTTCAGGGAGGTCCCAGAAAGGGGATGTAGAGCTGTAGTTGTCCACTTTCAAATGATGTCTGCATATTATTTAGAATCAATTATAAACAGGCCTGAGTGTTCTCTTCCTCTGTCCTCTTATAATAAGGAGGTCCGCATGGCCATGGGTACATGCTTGGGAGAGAGAAGGTATGTGAGGCAGGGACCAGGACCCTGTGCATTTGGGACACTTCTTCATGTAACTTATTGTGCCTTCAGGGTCTTCTCAGGCCCAATCTCATGAATACCATTTCTATTTGATGATGGATTCCTGCTTTGCATGTCCAACTTTATGACTTGGTAGGTCAGATGACACCCAGTTCATGATGGGCTCAGGTTTCATGGTAACTTACTGGCCCATGATTAAGAATTCAGTCTCTACCAAAGCTCAGAAGCAAGCCAGGAACTATTTCTCAAAGGGAGAGTAGTTATCTGTGGATGACAGAAAGACCTTTCTCCAATATCCTAAAGACCATTCTCCAATATCCTAAAGACCTGTACTTGATTCACCCATGGGAACTGTCAAAGGCTCCAAACAGCATCCCTATCTGACATTGACACTTCAAGCACCATTGGATCTGACAGATCACGTGACCCAATTGGCAGAGGCAGCCTGGATCTGTTGTGGATCCTTCTTTTGTTCTGGGCCCCATTTCAAGAAACTAGGTAAATGGGCCAGAGTAACACATTCAAATGAATATGTTGCTTCCAATATCCAAAGGGGCCCACCAGGCATTGTGCCTCCTTTTTTGTTGTAGGAGGGGCCATCTTCAACAACGTATCTTTTACTTTAAAAAGGATATCTCAATATGCTCCACACCATTTGACTTCTGGAAATTTCACTAAGGTAGAAAACTCCTGAATTTTCTTCAGATTTATTTCCCACCTCCTGACATGTAAATGTCTTATCAATATGTCTAAAATAATTGCTACTTCTTCCTCATTAGGTTCAATCAGTATAATAATATCAATGTAATAGACCAGTGTGTAATAGAAAAGGTATCGAGATCTTAGCAAAACTAAATTATGACAGAGTTTATAGAGTTGATATACTCCTGAGGTAGGACAGTGAAGAGGTATTGCTGGCCTGGCAAGCTAAACGCTCAATGCTTCAGGTGGTGTTTATTTACCACCTTTATTTAGAAAAAAAATCATTTGTCAAATTAGTAACTGGTACTAAGAGTACCAGTAGTGGGTACCAGAGGATGTGTTAATGTGCTCAAGCAATAAATCGACATCTGGTACAGCAGCTGCAATTGAATTCACTGCAAGATTAATCTTACCATAATCCACTGTCATTATCAAAGATCCATCTGTATTCTGCACAGGACAAATAGTCATATTGAATGGAGATGTGGTGGGAATCACCACCTCTACATCCTTCAAATGGTGGCCCTAATCTTGGCAATCCCTCCATGAATATGGTATTGTTTTTGGTTTACTATTTTTCTAAGTAGAGGCAATTCTAGTGGATTCCACTTGGCTATTCCTGCCATATTGCCCTTACTCCACAGGTCATGGAACCATACTGGGGATTCTGCCAGAGGTTAAATACATCCAGCATTCCAGAACTGGAGAGAAAACCACAAGATGAGATCAGGGACCCATGTGCCAACTAGGAGGTAGATCTAACTAAAACTCCATTGGTCACTTGACCTCTATAAGCCACACTTCTGAGCCATGAACGATATTGATGTTTTGTGTCTCCTGGTATTAGTGACAGTTCAGAGCCAGTGTCCAGTAAGCCTCCAAAGGTTTGATGATTTTCTTTTCCCCAGTGCAGTTAACCTAGTATAAGGCCTTAATTTCCTTCAGGAAGGCTGGGGGAATGATTAACAGTGTAAACTTTTGGCAGTGTACCAAATTCTTTTCTCAAGCGGACTCTTTATTCAAAAGGTTCTGTGTCTGTAAACTGGCTTAAGTCTGGGAATTGATTGACAGGCCATGACTGTCTGTTTTTATGATTTAGGCTAGACTTTTGTTCACTTGACATAGAACTTTTCTGCTTATACAGGTAAGAACTTAGTAGGTTTCCTAACTATTTCATTTCTAGGAACACTATGATCAACCAGCCAATTGCATAGGTCTGAGAGAGTCAAACTATTCTGATTGCTGTTTGGACTCTTTTGTCCATTAAAGTAACCACACCCACCCTGCATTTGGCAGTTGAGTACCACCACTTGGCTCCTGTCACCCCATGATCCAATTTCTCCCAATTCAGTGACCCAATCCAGTGACCACAGTTCCCATTGTAAGGTCTAGCCTTCAGAAAAAAGCAATCACAGAACTCTTCAAGGGTGCTGGAGCTTCCCTCACAAATTTACTTCTTACAAGTCATGGTGAGAAGTGTGTCTTCTGAACCCTGTGAGCATGGGTGAGTAGGTCTTAAATGACAAATCCACTCTAACATTCTAATATGCTTAGCCTTTGAATCACTTCCTCTACAGTAAACCATGGCAGGACTGGCCTTTCTAGATCACTCGCTCTGGGCCACCTTCCAGTCCTTGCTTAAGCCAAACAAGCTGTTAAAGCCCTTTCTAATTCGCCAATCTATACTATTAAATTTTAAATCTCTGTTTAGTGGACACATATCAATAAATTTGCCCTGATCCAATTTTATGTTTCTTCGATTATTATGCCACACACTTAATATCCATTCCCACACATATTCCCCAGATTTCTGTCCATATAAAATAGAAAATTCTAGTAGTTATTTTGGAGTGTAGTTCACCTTCTCATGGGTCACATTTTATACCTCTCCTTTGGGGGTCTGCTGGAGTCTAGTAATAGATCTAAAAGTAAAGCGAGTTGATGTGGGTGGTTCCTAACTAGAATCAGCATTGTCTTGCATGGCAACTGCCTCCGGGGAAGCCATTACATTTTCTTCAGGCAATGAAGAATTAATCTCCTCACAAAGGAGTGGAGAGGCTGTTTGTACTATAGGTGGATAGGCTGCTTCTACTGGCAAAGATTCCTCATAATTTAGGTGCTCAATGTGTTCAGCTTCATTCAACATCTTTCTACAAATCATGATTCTAACTTTCAGGATCCCATTCCTTCCTAATCAAGGCTCTCAAACAGTAGACACCCTGTGAGACTGAGAATTCACTTTGCATTTTAAGTTAGTCACTTAACAAGATAAGTTTCTGGGTTTGTTTTTCAGCAGTCTTAACACTGTGGTTACAGAAAAAAAAGAAGTATTTTTCAGTATAGACATAGAAGCATAGCAGTTTTTAGGTCATTTATGAGCCCTTGAGCTGGAAATTTGAATTCCTGAGCTCATTCTTTGCTTTTCCCACGTTGTCTAGTGACATTAATAGAAACTACCCAATTCCATTATATTCCTTAGTTTGAGGAAAATGTTTGAAAGTATCATATACATGGTCACTCACCTTCTTGCTTCTTACAAATGTTTGATGAGAAGTTTCCAATGGTGATATTTTGTTTATCTCTATTGCTTATCACACCATGGATGTGCTCTCTTTACACTGGAAATACAGTCATTAGTGTCTTTAAATCTAATCAGGTTAGACAGCCAATTCCAGAAACTCCAGAACGAATACAGAAAATTCATCTTTAAGATCCTGTTTCTCTAGAATTACTCTCAGTAGCAAAATCTGTAGTCAGAGTTATTAAGAGAAATAGAACAAATAAGATGTGTGTGTGTGTGTGTGCGTGTGTGTGTGTATTTCACACATATCTATTAAGAGACTTATTTTAAGGAATTGGCTTATGTGATTATGGAGGCTAGGCTGTCCAAAATCTGTAGTGTGGGCTTGACAGGCTCAAAACACTATAGAGCTGATGGTGCAGTTCCAGTCTGAAGGCCAGCAGCTGGAGACCCAGGAGAGCTGATGGTGCAGATGAAGTTAGAAGGCACTCTGCTGGAGAATTTTTTTCTTGCTAGAGGAAGCTGCACTTTTTGTTCTATTCAGGCTTTCAACTGCTTGAATGAAGCCCATTGATATTATGGAGGACAATCTGCTTTACTCAAAATTCACCAATGTAAATGTTGTTCTCATTTAAAAACATATTCCAAATTGACACAAAATATTAACCATCAGAAATGATATATTCTAAGTGCTGAAAGAAAAAAGTCAACCAAGAGTCTTAAATAAAGCAAGAATATCTTTCAAAAATGAAGACAGAACAAAAATATTCTCAAATAAAGTAAGCTGAGGGTACCTATTGTTTGCAAACTTGCCCTACAAAAAACACCAAAAGGAATCCTTCATACTGAACTGTAAGGACACTAAACAGTAACTCAAATCTACACAAATCATTGTACAGAAAACAGTAACTACACAGGAAAATGTAAAAGGTAATATAAATACACTCTTGTAACTCTTTGATCTGTTTAAAGAAAACTTCATTAAGCAATAATTATAAAATAGCATTTATGGGCTTAAAATGTATAAAGATGACATTTGTATGTCAATAATAGCACAAAGGAAGGGGCACAGAATGAAGCTGCATTACAGCAAAGTTTTTCCTATATTTTTGAAATTAAGTTGGTATTTATCTAAACTAGATTGTTTTGAATTAATATGTTAATTTTAAAACCCAGGGCAACCACTAAGATAATAACTCTGAAATATAGTTAAAAAGTAATAAGAAAAATATAAGTATAGAAAAAAATATCTATTTAACACAGTAGAAGGCAATATTGGAGGAAAAGAGAAACAAAAAAAATGACATAGGTCATATATAACACAAAGATCAAAATTGTAGAAGTAAATTGTATCATATCATTACTTACATTAAATGTAAATGAAATACATACTCAAATAACATACTGGTAAACATTTTACATTTACTAATATTTCCAATAATCTTTAAAGTATTTATGAATTATGTGCTATTTTTAACTCCATTGCACAAAAATTTAAAATGATTGAGGATCTTTTCCAAGGTTGTATAGACATCCTTAGGTTATAGTTTTACCACTCTTAACCCAGGAGTTGGTGTATCTACAATGAAATTTCTAAAGTACTTTATGTAATACTAGATCCATGGACTAATATTACAACTCACAATATTACTTGATATATTAGGAATAGTCTATTTAATTAATCGACTGTTTATTTTTAATTGACAATAGCCACATGTAGGGAAAAGAAAAATCAAAGTTTATTTTTAACAGTCAAAAATATAAACAAAAAATGTAACTGATAATAAATCCCATTCTACTGATTCAATTATTATTTTAGAACTCTTCTTTATTTTGCTATTGACAGCAAAATGCCATCATAACCTGATTCTAATGTCACCATTTAAAAAATGTGAATTGATAGGTGTTGGTAAGGAGTAGTTATAAAGGAGAGCAGAACACTTTGATAGTGTCAAAAAGGAAGAAATTTCTTTGTGTTTCAGATGATTCTTATTAAACCCAACCTATTATTTAATCTAAATGTCATTCAGCAGCTTATATCTCTTTCTGAGAAAGGTGGCCTGTGGGTAGTGGTGATCACTTAGCATCAAATGAGGGTACATTAGAGAGTAAAAGTGAACATTATTAATAAATCTTCACAAATAGCAGGCATAAATCAAGACTGTTCCAGGTAAATGAGAAAACACAGTTTCTCCTCCTTACCTATGGGCCACCAATAGCTTTTTTCAATGAAAGTTATAACCTGCCTTTCAATGCATAAGACTTGTGTTGATCACTGTTACACACTACGCAGAAAATCAATTCAAAATGGATCATAGCTTATACTGTAACTTAAAATATAAAAATTCTAGAAGAACACATAAGAGGCTAATCATGGCACTGGGATAAGTAAGATTTCAAATTGGTTCATTTTTTCTCCCAAGCCCTATAGATATGTCACAAATCATTCTTTCCACTTCCTTCCCAGCAAGATAATTTTTCTTACTCCTCAGTTAAAATGAGCTATCCAAGTGGTTTTTCTCAGGATAAAAATCTGCTTAGTGCAACTTTTAATGTTTGCTTAGAGTAGAAGTTTTAAAACCCCTGCCTTACCTGATATTCAATGTCCTTAAAAACACCACTTTTGTGGGTCATCACTCTTCTTACTGAAAAGCTGGTGTTTTTCAGACACTGATGACTTTGAGAGCTGTTATAGACTCGATCAGCGACCAACAACTCTGTCCACATCATTCATGCTTTACATACCACATGGCTGCTCTTCTGGGGAAAGAGTGAACATTGTTCTGTAACCCTGAGTAATAGCTGCCTGCCTGACTTCATTTAGTCAGAATTACAAAAGCATAACTGCTTTGTTTTGTAAAGGACTTTTAAACACCCTTACTGTGTTAGACTTACACATTCCCTTTCCTTTTATTATGTGTGTGTGTATATATATATCTGTATACACAAAAATACACTTTAAGTAAAATATCATGCATTTATTCCCTTGGGCAAACTAAATTTATCTTATAAACATAACAGTACAGTAAAAATAACGTATTTTTCACTTATTGTCATGGTGAGGTAATAGAATTGTGAGATTGCAATTAAACTACTGGAGAAAAAACAAGAACCAGAGGAAAACAAGGAGGAGAAGGAAGACTCTGATGCTTATGGAAAGTAAGCAGAATCCTATAGAATCAAGAAAGATCTGTTTCAATGTACAGTCACGTAATGGACTACTTTTACATAGTCTAATGTAAATGAACTAGATTTATTTGTACTCCTAAGGAATAACCTCTAGGACATAATGATAAAGTAAGGTGCAGACAAATGTGCATAATATAATAAAATTTCTGTTTTTAAAATAATATATATACATATATGTTTATCTGTATGTTTCTGTAAAGATACAGAAGAATTATATCTGTTGTAAACTCTAGAAGGAAGGGTTTTAGTGTGTAAAGAAAGCAATTTTTGCTCTAAATTTTTTGTACTGTTTTATTTTCTTACCATGTATATGTATTGTTTTATATATATATATTTTGTTTCTTACAAAAGGACCATTGCACAAGCACAAAATAATATAATTTCTCAAAATAGGAAAACAAGAAATTAAACCTTACTATTATTCCAACTTTGATTCTATGCTTATTTTCAGTGAAGAATAACTTGGTTACAGCTATTAGCCTCCACAAACTTCTTGGCAGTGGTTAAGAGTAAAATTTCAATAGAATATTTAATGACTATGATACTGTCATTACTGGAAAGGTGGCTAGTTGCATCTCACATTATATACCACAAAGATTTTGGAACCAGATGAAATGCCAGTAGGGAGATGGAATTGGGAGTATGCATGTCCTCCCTTAATGCTTTCAATGTTTTTTTTAAATATTGTGTTCACCAAAGAAACCATACACACAGCTACACTCACCCCATATTCCGAGATTTAAAATCCCAGTCTAGAACTAGGGCTGTGTTTATACTTCTTGGTCTTATTTTCAGGAAAGATGGATTAAAGTTCAATAAAAGTGAATATGAAAGTTGAAGAAAGGAGAAGTAAAAAAAAATCAAGTATTTTCTACTACAATTTCTGCTGATGAAGGCAGAAACAATGGGACTTAATTTGCCATCTCATGAAAAATATGGCCAAGTCTGAAGCAATGAAAATCTGTTTTCTAGCTGTTGAGACAGCTACAGAAAAAGAGCAATAGGAATGAAAGAAAAATTTTATTATTTCACATACTTTGAACATTTTAAAATTTACCCTTAAGTTTATTAAGTATTAAACCTATGCATCTGTGCAAAATTCAAAATATTAACCATAGTTTTAATTTAATCACAATGTAAACATCAGAAGTGTTGTATATTATTAGCAGAGTCAATATATCCAAGTAATGTCTTTATTTTTTAAATTTTATTTTAATTTTTATACAGCAGGTACTTATTAGTTATCAGTTTTACACACACCAGTGTATACATGTCAATCCCAATCGCCCAATTCATCACACCATCATCCTCAATTCCCCGTGGCTTTCCCCCCTTGGTGTCCATACGTTTGTTCTCTACATCTGTGTCTCAACTTCTGCCCTGCAAACTGGTTGATCTGTACCATTTTTCTAGGTTCCACATACATGCGTTAATATACGATATTTGTTTCTCTCTTTCTGACTTACTTCACTCTGTATGACAGTCTCTAGATTCATCCACGTCTCAACAAATGACACAATTTCGTTCATTTTTATGGCTGAGTAATATTTCATTTTATATATGTACCACAACTTCTTTATCCATTCGTCTGTCAATGAGCATTTAGGCTGCTTCCATGACTTGGCTATTGTAAATAGTGCTGCAATGAACATTGGGGTGCATGTGCCTTTTTGAAATATGGTTTTCTCTGGGTATATGCTCAGAAGTGGGATTGCTGGATCATATGGTAATTCTATTTTTCGTTTTTTAAGAAACCTCCAACCTGTTCTCCATAGTGGCTGTATCAATTAACATTCCCACCAACAGTGCAAGAGGGTTCCATTTTCTCCACACCCTCTCCAGCATTTGTTGTTTGTAGATTTTCTGATGATGCCCATTCTAACTGGTGTGAGGTGATACCTCATTGTAGTTTTGATTTGCATTTCTCTAATAATTAGTGATGTTGAGCAGCTTTTCATGTGCTTCTTGGCCACCTGTATGTCTTCTTTGGATAAATGTCTATTTAGGTCTTCTGCCCGTTTTTGGATTGGGTTGTTTGTTTCTTTAAAATTGAGCAGCATGAGCTGTTTATATATTTTGGAGATTAATCCTTTGTCAGTTGCTTCATTTGCAAATATTTTCTCTCATTCTGAGGGGTGTCTTTTCATTTTCTTTATGGTTTCCTTTGCTATGAAAAAGTTTTTATGTTTCATTAGGTCCCATTTGTTTATTTTTGTTTTTATTTCTATTTCTCTAGGAGGTGGATCAAAAAAGATCTTGCTGTGATTTATGGCAGAGTGATCTTCCTATGTTATCCTCTAAGAGTTTTATAGTGTCTGGTCTTACATTTAGGTCTTGAATCCATTTTGAGTTTATTTTTGTGTATGGTGTTAGGGAGTGTTCAAATTTCATTCTTTTACATGTAGCTGTCCAGTTTTCCCAGCACCACTTACTGAAGAGACTGTCTTTTCTCCACAGTATATCCTTACCTCCTTTGTCATAGATTAGTTGACCATAGGTGCATGGGTTTATCTCTGGGCTTTCTATACTGTTCCATTGATCCATATTTCTGTTTTTGTGTAAGTACCATATTGTCTTGATTACTGTATCTTCGTAGTATAGTCTGAAATCAGGAGTCTGATTCCTCCAGCTCCACTTTTTTCCCTCAAGACTGCTTTGGCTATTCGGGGTCTTTTGTGTCTCCATACAAATTTTAAGAATTTTTTGTTCTAGTTCCATAAAAATGCCATTGGGAATTTGATAAGGATTACATTGAATCAGTATATTGCTTTGGGTAGTATAGTCATTTTCACAATATTGATTCTTCCAATCCAAGAACATGGTATATCTCTCCATCTGTTGGTAATTTTGTATCCTGCAACTTTACCTAATTTGTTGATTAGCTCTAGTATTTTTCTGGTGACATTTTTAGGATTTTCTATGTATAGTATCATGTCTTCTGCAAACAGTGACAGTTTTACATCTTCTTTTCCAATTTGTATTCCTTTTATTTCTTTTTCTTCTCTGACTGCTGTGGCTACGACTTCCAAAACTGTGTTCAGTAATAGTGGTGAGAATGGGCATCCTTGTCTCGTTCCTGATCTTAGAGGAAATGCTTTCAGTTTTTCACCATTAAGAATGATGTTTGCTGTGGGTTTGTTGTATATGGCCTTTATTATGTTGAGGTAGGTTACATCTATGCCCACTTTCTGGAGAATTTTTATCATAAATTGGTGTTTAATTTTGTCAGAAGATTTTTCTGCATCTATTGAGATGATCATATGGTTTTTATTCTTTAATGTGTTAATATGGTGTATCACATTGATTGATTTGTGTATATTGAAGAATCCTTGAATCACTGGTATAAATCCCAATTGATCATGGTGTATGATCCTTTCAATGTGCTGTTGGATTCTGTTTGCTAGTATTTTGTTGGGTATTTTTGCATCTATATTCATCGGTGATATTGGTCAGTAATTTTCTTTTTTTGTAGCATCTTTGTCTGGTTTTGGTATCAGGGTGATGGTGGCCTCATAGAATGAGTTTGGGAGTGTCCCTCCCTCTGCAATTTTTTGGAAGAGTTTGAGAAGGATGGGTGTTAGCTTGTCTCTAAATGCTTGACAGAATTCACCTGTGAAGCCATCTGGTCCTGGACTTTTGTTTGTTGGAAGATTTTTAATCACAGTTTCAATTTCATTGCTTGTGATTAGTCTGCTCATATTTTCTATTTCTTCCTAGTTCAGTTTTAGAAGTATATACCTTTTTAAGAATTTGTCCATTTCTTACAGGTTGTCCATTTTATTGGCATAGAGTTGCTTGTAGTAGCCTGTTAGGATGCTCTATATTTCTGCTCTGTATGTTGTAACTTCTCCTTTTTCATTTCTAATGTTATTGATTTTAGTCCTCTCCCTCTTTTTCCTGATGAGTCTGGCTAATTGTTTATCAATTTTTTTAATCTTCTCAAAGAACCAGCTTTTAGTTTTATTGATCTTTGCTATTGTTTTCTTTGTTTCTATTTCATTTATTTCTGCTCTGATTTTTATGATTTCTTTCCTTCTGCTTACTTTGGGTTTTGTTTGTTCTTCTTTCTCTCGTTCATTTAGGTGTACGTTTAGACTGTTTATTTGAGATTTTTTCTTGTTTCTTGAGGTAGGCTTCTATAACTATAAACTTCCCTCTTAGAACTGCTTTTGCTGCATCCCATAGGTTTTGGATCATCATGTTTTCATTGTCATTTGTCTGTAGGTATTTTTGGATTTCCTTCTCTGATTTCTTCAGTGATCTCTTGGATATTTAGTATCATATTGTTTAGGCTCCATGTGTTTGTGTTTTTTACTTTTTTTCCCTGTAATTCATTTCTAATCTCATAGCTTTGTGGTCAGAAAAGATGCTTGATATGATTTCAATTTTCTTAAATTTACTGAGGCTTGATTTGTGACCGAAGATATGATCTATCTTGGAGAATGTTCTGTGCACACTTGAAAGTGTAATCTGCTGTTTTTGGATGGAATGTCCTATAAATATCAATTAAATCTATCTGGTCTATTGTGTCATTTAATGCTCCTGTGTTCTTATTTATTTTCATTTTGGATGATCTGTCCATGGGTGTAAGTAAGGTGTTAAAGTCCCCCACTATTATTGTGTTACTGTCTATTTCCTCTTTTATAGTGTTTAGCAGTTGCCTTATGTATTGAGGTGCTTCTATATATATTTATAATTGTTATATCTTCTTCAAGGGATCAATCCCTTTAACATTATGTAGTGTCCTTCCTTGTTTCTTGTAACATTCTTTATTTTAAAGTCTATTTTATCTGAAATGAGTAAAGCTCCTGCAGCTTTCTTTTGATTTCCATTTGCATGGAATAACTTTTTCCATACCCTCACTTTCAGTCTGTATGTGTCCCTAGATCTGAAGTGGGTCTCTTGTAGAAAGCATATATATGGGTCTTGTTTTTGTATCCATACAGCAAACCTGTGTCTTTTGGTTGGAGCATTTAATCCATTCACGTTTAAGGTAATTATCCATATGTATGTTCCTATGACCATTTTCTTAAGTATTTTGAGTTTGTTTTTGTAGGTCCTTTTCTTCTCTTGTGTTTCCCACTTAGAGAAGCTCCTTTAGCATTTGTTGTAGAGCTGGTTTGGTGGTGCTGAATCCTCTTAGCTTTTGTTTGTCTGAAAAGCTTTTGATTTCTCTATCGAATGTGAATGAGATCCTTGCCAGGTAGAGTAATCATGGTTGTAGGTTCTTCCCTTTCATCCCTTTAAGTATATCATGCCACTCTCTCCTGGCTTGTAGAGTTTCTGCTGAGAAATAAGCTGTTAACCGTACACGTTCCCTTGTATGTTATTTGTCGTTTTTCCCTTGCTGCTTTCAATATTTTTTCTTTGTCTTTAATTTTTGCCAATTTGATTACTATGTGTCTTGGCATGTTTCTCCTTGTGTTTATCCTGTATTGGATTGCTGAGCTTCCTGGACTTGGGTGATGATTTCCTTTCCCATGTTAGGAAGTTTTCAACTATAATCTCTTCAAATATTTTCTCTGGTCCTTTCTCTCTCTCTTCTCCTTCTGGGACCCCTATAAAGCGAATGTTTTTGCATTTAATGTTGTCCCACACGTCTCTTAGGCTGTCTTCATTTCTTTTCATTCTTTTTTCTTTATTCTGTTCTTCAGCAGCGAATTCCACAATTCTGTCTTCCAGTTCACTTATCGTTTTTCTGCCTCAGTTATTCTGCTATTGATTCCTTCTAGTGTAGTTTCCATTTCAGTTTTTGTATTATTCATCTCCGTTTGTTTGTTCTTTAATTCTTCCAGGTCTTTGTTAAACATTTCTTGCATCTATTTTCCACAGGCTGCAGGTTTGTAGTTCTTCTTGCTTCTGCTCTCTGACCTCTGGTCCAAGCAACGTCTTTCATAGCATGTAAATGAGGTTGCAATCCTGCTGACCAATCTGTTTCTTTAAAATCTTCACAATGGTTACTGACTACCAGTACCAAATTAGCCATTCATTGGTAGGTCCCAGTCATTGTTAACAGTTGAAATGAAAAGGTAGGATGTTGCATTTTTATTCACTTCATGTGTATAAATGTGCCTTTGGATAAGAAATATGATTCAATAAGTCTAAATGTGGGGAAGAGCTTCTGGTGAATAAGAAAACTGTTTAACTTGAAAGCCTTGACGAATATTCCAACAAACATTTATCTTATACTTTTCATTTTTGTTCCACCTGATGCCAGATTATTTTGGTCTCCAAAAACCACACACACTTTTAGCAGAATACAGTTTAAAACTGTGATATCAAAGTAGACCAGGGTAACCCACTTCCTCTGAAATGGATATTGAAGATTTCACTGCATGCTTCATTATATTCACTTAATTATTATGATATAATCACAGACATTGCCATTTAATTCATTATTTTCAAAGAGCAAGCTCTTGTTAGTTCATTACTCCTGCTTCTCATGAGCAGAGCTATATAGCGGCATTTATAGGCTGCTGACATTGTTATCAAGGGGGAGAGTAAAAACATTATTATATGTGTTTGTTCTATAAATTGTCCATGAACAGTACCAATGATGCTCTTTACTTAATTATTATCTTACACAGTCCAATGAATTATATGATAGACCTATTGAATAATTTATATTTGAGTTTACCATTTGAAAAAAGAGTGGATAAATTAACATGAGTCTATTCAATTAAATTTGATCTTAAAGAAGAAAATCACTTTTCATCATTTCTATGTCATTTATTTTATGCCTTATGCATTGTTCAAATGATACTCCATAAGGAAACTGCTCTGCAGAATATAAAATATAACAAAAAAGCTTTTTTTGAGTAAAAAATATTTTTCCCAAATTATCTTACTGATCGAATAAATAAAAATAAAATGATCAAATCAAATGTGTAATAAACTGACATTTACTTACAAATAGTAGAAAATGTTCACTTTTTTCCATTTCTCAGTAGTTAAATTATCTTGGCATATACCTGCAACCATTGATTTTTATCTCTTTTTCTATTGAATTATGGCTTCTCAGGTTTCAGTGCATTGATGGGAAAAACACAGATATGTTCTGCCTTCAGATACATGGGGAAGTTGAATTCATCTTACTTGGTAAACAATAAAAAGTGAGATTTTTATTTATAATAATTGGCACATTTTAAAGATATAATTACATATTAAAAGCAAGCTTATTGTACTTTGTATTGTATGAGCGAATATAGGCTCAATATTAGTCTAATTTAACATGAAACATCATTTTAATCCAAATTTTATACAAATAGTAACTAGTCACAATACAACTAGACTTTGTTTGACAAATAAGCAAGAGGAAGCAGATAAAATGTAGAAGCTGTTAGCTCCAAAACAATGGGTCCTCTGAATAAGCTCACTCTTTGAGACAGCATGTCAATAACATTTTACTCTTAGTAAGTGTTTCCTTGGTACATTAGGTTGAATCCAATTTTCATGGTCTGTTCTGTTCCCTCCACCTTCAAGGTTGTCTGCTTTTTATTTGATTCTAGTTAGGGTTTAGTGTAGCAATCTTTGAATAAAAACGGGCAATACTTTATGATAAATTCAACAATTGATGAGACAAAAAATAGTCTCAATTTTATTACAAGTGTATAAATGTGTAATCTTGTGGAAATCTGGAAATTTCATTTAAAAATTACTAAATTATGCTATATAAAATATGGTTTTCTTTTTCTTTTCTTTTTTTTTAACAGATCTTTATTGGAGTATAATTGCTTCACAATAATGTTTGTTTCTGTTGTACAACAAAGTGAATCAGCCATATGCATACATATATCCCCATATCCTCTCCATCTTGAGACTTCCTCACACCCTCCCTATCTCACGTCTCTAGGTTTTAGAAAATCATCTGGCTGATCTCCCTGTGCTATGCTGCTTTTTCCCACTAGCTAACTATTTTACATTTGGTTGTGTATATATGTTGCTGCTACTCTCACTTTGTCCCAGCTACCCCCTCCCTTCCCATGTCCTCAAGTCCATACTCTATGTCTACATATTTATTCCTGCCATGCCACCATGGCAATACCATTTTTTTTTTTTTTTTTTTAGATTCAATATAAATGTGTTAACATACAGTATTTGTTTTTCTCTTTCTGACTTAATTCACTCTGTGTGATACACTCTAATCCATCCACCTCACTACAAATAACTCAATTTCATTTCTTTTCATGGCTGAATATATTCCATTATATATATGTGTCCTATCTTCTTTATCCATTCTTCTGTTGATGGACATTTAGGTTGCCTCCATGACCTGGTTATTGTAAATAGTGCTGCAATGCACATTGTGGTACATGTCTATTTTTGAATTATTCTTTTCTCAGGATATATGCTCAGGAGTGGGATGGCTGGGTCATATGGTAGTTCTATTTTTAGCATTATAAGGAACCTCCATACTGTTCTCTATAGTGGCTGTATCAATTTACAATCCCACCAGCAGTACAAGAGGGTTCCCTTTTCTCCACACCCTCCTCAGCATTTATTGTTTGTAGATTTTTTGATCATGGCCTTTCTGACCGGTGTGAGGTGATACCACATTGTAGTTTTGATTTGCATTTCTCTAATAGTTAGTGATGTTGAGATCTTTTCGTGTGCCTTTTTGCCATTAGTATGTCTTCTTTGACGAAATGTCTATTTAGGTTTTCCACCCATTTTTTAATTAAATTTTTTATCTCTTTGATATGGAGCTACATGAGCTGTTTGTACATTTTGCAGATTAATCCATTGTTGTTTCATTTCCAAATATTTTCTCCCATTCTGAGGGTTGTCTTTTTTTCTTGTTTATGGTTTCCTTGGCTGTGCAAAAGCTTTGAAGTTTACTTAAGTCCCATTTGTTTCTTTTTGTTTTTATTTCCATTACTCTGGGGGGGGGGTCAAAACATTTTGTTGTGGTTTATGTCAAAGAGTGTTTTTTCTAAGTTTTCCTCTAAAATATTTTTAATGTCTGGTCTTACATTTAGGTCTTTAACCCATTTTGAGTTTATTGTTGTGTACGTATGGTGTTAAGGAGTGTTCTAATTTCATTCTTTTACATGTGGCTGTCCAGTTTTCCCAGCAACACTTATTGAAGAGGCAGTCTTTTCCCCATTGAATGTTCCTGCCTCCTTTGTCATAAATTAGGTGCCTATATGCACGTAGGTTTATCTCTGGACTTTCTATCCTGTAGCATTGGTTTATATTTCTGTTTTTGTGCCACTACCATACTTTCCTGGTTACCGTAGTTTTGTAGTATAGTTTGTAGTTGGGGAGCCTGATTCCTCCACCTCCATTTTTCTTTCTCAAGAATGTTTTAGCTATTCAGGGACTTTTGTGTTTCCATACAAATGGTAAAACTTTTTGTTCTAATTCTGTGAAGAATGCCATTGGTAGTTTGACAGGGATTGCACAGAATCTGTAGATTGCTTTTGGTAGTATAGTCATTTTCACAATATTGATTCTTCCAATCTAAGAAAGTGGTTTATATCTCCATCTGTTTATGCCATCATTGATTTCTTTCATCAGTGTTTTATAGTTTTCTGAGTACAGGTCTTCCACCTCCTTTGGTAGGTTTATTCCTAGATATTTTAGTTTTTTGTTGGGATGGTAAATGTGATTGTTTCCTTAATTTCTCATTCTGAATTTCCATTGTTAGTGTGTAGGAATGACAGAGATTTCTGTGCAGTAATTTTGTATCCTGCAAACTTACCAAATTCATTGATTAGTTCTAGTAGTTTTCTGGTGGCATCTTTGGGATTTTCTTTGTTTTGTATCTTTAAAGTGCAGTGTTTATTTAATTTTTGTCTTACTCCAGCTCCATTTTTTTTAACATCTTTATTGGAGTATACTTTCTTTACATTGTTGTGTTAGTTTCTGCTACATAACAAAGTGAATCAGCTATACGTATACATATATCACCATATCCCCTCCCTCTTCCATCTCCCTCCCACTCTCCCTATCCCACCCCTCTAGGTGGTCACAAAGCACCGAGCTGATCTTCCTGTGCTATGTGGCTGCTTCCCACTAGCTACCTATTTTACATTTGGTAGTGTATATATGTCAATGCTACTCTCTCACTTCGTCCCAACTTACACTTCCCCCAACCCATGTCCTCAAGTCCATTCTCTACATCTGCATCTTTATATCTGTCTTGCCCTTAGGTTCTTCAGAACCTTTTTTTTTTAAGATTCCATATATATGTGTTAGCATATGGTATTTGTTTTTCTCTTTCTGACTTACTTCACTCTGTATGACAGATTCTAGGTCCATCCACCTCACTACAAAATAACTCAATTTTCTTTCATTTTATGGCTGAGTAATATTCCATTGTATATATGTGCCACATTTTCTTTATTCATTCACCTGTTTATGGACTCTTAGGTTGCTTCCATGTCCTGGCTATTGTAAATAGTGCTGCAATGATCATTGTGGTACATGACTCTTTTTGAATTATGGTTTTCTCAGGGTATATGTGCAGTAGTTGGATTGCTGGGTCATATGGTAGTGCTATTTTTAGTTTTTTAAGGAACCTCCATACTGTTCACCATAGTGACTGTATAAACTTACTTTCCCACAGAAAGTGCAAGAGGGTCCCTTTTCTCCACACTCTCTCCGGCATTTATTTTTTGTAGATTTTTTCATGATGGCCATTCTGACCAGTGTGAAGTGATACCTGATTGCAGTTTTGATTTGCATTTCTCTAATGATTAGTGATGTTTAACATTATTTCATGTGTTTGTTGGCAATCTGTATATCTTCTTTGGAGAAATGTCTGTTTAGGTCTTCTGCCCATTTTTGTATTGGGTTGTTTGTGTTTTTTTTGATATTGAGCTGTATGAACTGCCTCTATATTTTGGAGATTAATCCTTTGTCAGTTGCTTCATTTGCAAATATTTTCTCCCATTCTGAAGGTTGTCTTTTCATCTTGCATATGTTCTCCTTTGCTGTGCAAAAGCTTTTAAGTTTCATTAGGTCTCATTTGTTTATTTTTGTTTTTATTTCCATTTCTCTAAGAGGTGGGTCAAAAAAGATCTTGCTGTGATTTATGTCACAGTGTGTTCTGCCTATGTTTTCCTTTAAGAGTTTTATGGTGTCTGGCCTTACATTTAGGTCTTTAATCTACTTTGAGTTTCTTCTTGTGTATGGTGTTATGGAGTATTCTAATTTCATTCTTTTACATGTAGCTGTCCAGTATTCCCAGTACCACATATTGAAATGACTGTCTTTTTTCCATTGTATATTGTTGCCTCCTTTATCAAAGATAAGGTAACCATAGGTGTGTGTGTTTATTTCTGTGATTTCTCTCCTGTTCCATTGATCAATATATCTCTTTTTGTGCCAGTAGCATACTGTCTCGATTACTCTTGCTTTGTATTATAATCTGAAATCAGGGAGTTTGATTCCTCCAGCTCTGTTTTTCTTTCTCAAGATTGCTCTGGCTATTCGGTGTCTTTTGTGTTTTCATACAAATTGTGAATTTTTTTTGTTCTAATTCTGTGCTTTGGGTAGTATAGACATTTTCAAATGTTGATTCTTCCAATCCAAGAATATGGTTTATCTCTCCATATGTTTGTGTCACCTTTAATTTCTTTCATTAGTGTCTTATAGTTTTCAGGATACAGGTTTTTTATCTCCCTAGGTAGGTTTATTCCTAGGTGTTTCATTCTTTTTGTTGCAATGGTAAATGGCAGTGTTTCCTTAATTTTTTATCATTAATGTATAGTAAAGCAAGAGATTTCTGTGCATTAATTTTGTATCCTGCTACTTTACCAAATTCATTGATTAGCTCTAGTAGTTTTCTGGTATTATCTTTAGGATTCTCTATGTATAATATCATGTCATCTGCAAACAGTTACTATTTACTTCTTCTTTTCCAGTTTGGATTCTTTTATTTCTTTTACTTCTGTGATTGCTGTGGCTAAAATTTCCAAAACTACGTCTAACAATTGTGGTGAGAGTGGACTCCCTTGTCTTGATCTTAGAGGAAATGGTTTCAGTTTTTCACCATTGAGAACGATGTTGGCTGTGCATTTGTCATATATGACCTTTATTCTGTTGAGGTAAGTTCCCTCTATGCCTACTTTCTAGAGAGTTTTTTTTTTTTATCATAAATGGGTGTTGAAATTTGTTGAAAGCTTTCTCTGCATCTATTGAGGTGATCATATGGTTTTTATCCTTCAATTTGTTAAAATGGTGTATAACCTTGATTGATTTGTGTATAATGAAGAATCCTTGCATTCCTGTAATAAAGCAGACTTGAGCATGGTGTATGATCCATTTAATGGGCTGCTGGATTCTGTTTGCTAGTATTTTGTTGAGGATTTTTGCCTGTATGTTCATCAATGATATTGGCCTGTAATTTTCTTTTCTTGTGACATCTTTCTCTGATTTTGGCATCATAGTGATGATGGCCTCATAGAATGAGTTTAGGAGTGTTCCTCCCTCTAAATTTATTTTGGGAGAGGTCGAGAGGTATAGGTGTTTGATCTTCTCTAAATGTTTGATAGAATTCTCTGTGGCTTTAGTTTGTTGGAAGATTTTTAATAACAGTTTCAATTTCAGTACCTGTGATTGATCTGTTTATATTTTCTATTTCTTCTTAGTTCAGTCTCAGAAGGTTGTGCTTTTCTAAGCATTTGTCCACTTGTTCCAGGTTGTCCATTTTATTGCCATGTAGTTGATTGTAGTAATCTCTCATGATCCTTTGTATTTCTGCAGTGTCAGATGTTACTTCTCCTTTTTCATTTCTAATTCTATTGATTCCAGTCTTCTCCCTTTTTTCTTGATGAATCTGGCTAATGGTTTATCAATTTTGTTTATCTTCTCAAGAAACTAGCTTTTAGTTTTATTGATCTTTGCTATTGCTTCCTTCATTTCTTTTTCATTTATTTCTTATGTGATCTTTATGATTTATTTCATTCTGCTAACTTTGGGGGTTTTTTGTTCTTCTTTCTCGAATTGCTTTAGGTGTAAGGCTAGGTTGTTTATTTGAGATTTTTCTTGTTTCTTAAAGTAGGATTGTAATGCCATAAACTTCCCTTTTAGAACTGCTTTTGCTGCATCCCATAAGTTTTGGGTCATCGTGGTTTCATTGTCATTTGTTTCTAGGTATTTTTTGATTTCCCCTTTGATTTCTTCAGTGGTCTCTTGGTTATTTAGTAGTGTATTGTTTAGCATCCATGTGTTTGTAATTTTTATAGTTTTTTTGTTCTGTAATTGATATCTAGTCACATAATCTTGTGGTCAGAAAAGATACCTGATATGGCAATTTTCTTAAATTTACCAAGGCTTTATTTGTGACCCAAGATATGATCTATCCTGGAGAATGTTCCATGAGCACTTGAAAAGAACGTGTTTTCTGTTGTTTTTTGAAAGAATGTCCTATATATATTAATTAAGTCCATCTGGTTTAATGTGTCACTTAAAGTCTGTGTTTCCTTATTTATTTTCATTTTGGATGATCTGTCCATTGGTGATAATGGGATGTTAAAGGCAACTACTGTTATTGTGTTACTGTTGATTTCCCCTTTTATGGCTGTTAGTAGTTTCTTTATGTATTGAGGTGCTCCTATGTTAGGTGCATAAATATTTACAATTCTTATATCTTCTTGGATTGATCCCTTGATCATTATGTAGCGTCCTTCTTTGTCTCTTATAATAGTCTTTATTTTAAAATCTATTTTATCTGATATGAGAATTGCTACTCCAGCTTTCTTTTGATTTCCATTTTCATGGAATATCTTTTTCCATCCCCTCACTTTCAGGCTGTATGTTTCCCTAGGTATGAAGTGGGTCTCTTGTAGACAGCATATATACAGGTCTTATTTTTGTAGCCATTCAGCCAGTTTATGTCTTTTGGTTGGAGCATTTAATCCAATTACATTTAAGGTAGTTATCAATACGTGTGTCCCTTTTACCATTGTCTTAATTGTTTGGGTTTGTTACTGTAGGTCTTTTCCTTCTCTTGTGTTTCCTGCCTAGAGACGTTCCTTTAGCATTTGTTGGTAAGTTGTTTGGTGGTGCTGAATTCTCTTAACTTTTCCTTCTCTGTAAAGCTTTTAATTTCCTCTTTGAACCTGAATGAGATCTTTGCTGGGTAGAGTAATCTTGGTTGTAGGTTTTTCCATTTCATCACTTTAAATATGTTTGCCACTCCCTTCTGGCTTGCAGAGTTTCTGCTAATAGATCAGCTTTTAACCTTATGGGGATTCCTTTGTATGTTATTTGTTGCTTTTTCCTTGCTGCTTTTAATATTTTTTTTCTATTTAATTTTTGATAGTTTGATTAATATGTGTCTTGGCCTGGTTCTCCTTGGATTTATCCTTTATGGATTTCTCTGTGCTTCCTGGACTTGAGTGACTATATTCTTTCCCATATTAGTGAAGTTTTCAACAATAATCTCTTCAAATATTTTCTCAGTCCCTTTCTTTTTCTCTTTTTCTTCTTGGACCCCTATAATTCGAATGTTGGTTCATTTAATGTTGTCCCAGATGTCTCTGAGACTGTCCTCAATTCTTTTCATTCTTTTTTCTTTATTCTGCTCTGAAGTAGTTATTTCCACTATTTTATGTTCCAGGTCACTTATCTGTCCATCTCCTCAGTTATTCTGCTATTGATTCCTTCTAGAGAATTTTTAATTTCATTTATTGTTGTTCATCATTGTTTGTTTGCTCTTTAGTTCTTCTACATCCTTGTTAAACATTTCTTGTATTTTCTCCATTCTATTTTCCAGATTTTGTATCATCTTTCCTATCATTACTCTGAATTATTTTTCAGGTAGACTGCCTATTTCCTCTTCATTTATTTGTTTTGGTGAATTTTTTCCTTCTCCATCTGCAGCAAATTTCTCAGTCTTCTCATTTTGCTCAACTTTCTCTGTTTGGTGTTTCCTTTTGCAGGCTGCTGTTTTGTATTTCCCGTTGTTTTTGGTGTCTGCCCCCAGTTCGTAAGGTAAGGTTGGTTCAGTGGGTTGTGTAGGCTTCCTGGTGGAGGGGACCGGTGTCTGTGTTCTGTTGGATGAGGCTGTATCTTGACTTTCTGGTGGGCAAGACCATGTCTGGTGTGGTGTTTTTTGGTGTCTGTGAACTTATTATGATTTTAGGCAGGCTCTCTGCTGATGGGTGTGTTTGTGTTCCTGTCTTGCTCGTTGTTTGGTATGGGGTGTCTAGCACTGTAGCTTGCTGGTCGTGAGTGGAGTTGGGACTTAGCATTGAGATGGAGATCTCTGGGAGAGCTCTCACTGATTGATATAATGTGGGTCTAGGATGTCTCTGGTGGTCTAATATCCTGAACTCACCTCTCCAACCTCATAGGTTCAGACCTGAAACCCACCTGGAGGACCAAGACCCTGTCAGCCACACAGGTCAGAATAAAAGGGAGGAATAAAAGAAAGAAAGAAGAAAAATAAAGTTTTTAAAATAAAAAAATACTAAAAAAATAAATATATATAGCAAACAAACCAATAAACAAATCCACCAATGATAACAAGCATCAGAAACTAAACTACGATAAACATATAAATCAGAACTAGCCAGTCACATACAGCAAACCCCAAGTCTACAGTTGGCCCCAAAGTCCACTGCCTCAATTTTGGGATGATTCATTGTCTATTCAGGTATTCCATAGATGCAGGGTACATCAAGTTGATTGTCATGATTTAATCCACTGTTCATGATGTTGCACAGAGAAATTTCCCTTTCCCTTCTTTGTTCACACAGCTCCTTTGGTTCAGCTTTGGATTTTGCCCCACCTCTTCATGTAGGTTGTCCTCTGGGATCTGTTCTTCACCCAGACAGGAGGGAGTTAAAGGAGCTGCTGATTAGGGGAACCCACTTCACTCAGGCTGGTGGGAGGGAGGCTTACGGAATGCAGGGCAGTCTGTGACTTCAGAGGGCAGCATGATATTGCAACAACCTGAGGTGTGCCATGTGTTCTCCTGGGGAAGTTTTCCCTGGATCACGGGACCCTAGCAGTGGTGGGCTGCACATGCTCCCAGGAGACAAGGTGAAGAGAGGACCTGTGCTTGCACACAGGATTCTTGGTGGCTGCAGCAGCAGCATTAGCATTTCATGTCCGTCTCTTGTGTCTGTGCTGAGAGCTGTGGCTCATGCCCATCTCTGATGTTCATTTAGGCAGTGCTCTGAATTCCCTCTCCTTGCACACCCCGAAACATGGTCTCTTGACTTAAGCAGTTCCAGACTTTTTCCCAGATTTCCTCCTGACTAGCTGTGGCGCAGTAACCCCCTTCAGTCTGTGTTCAAGCTGCCAACCTCAGTCCTCTCCCTGGGATCTGACCTCCAAAGCCCTTGCTTTAAGTCCCAGCTCCCATCTGCCTTGGCAGGTGAGCAGACTAGCCTCTCAGGCTGGTGAGTGCTGGTTGGCATCAATCTTATGTGCAAGAATCTCTGCAACCCTGTTGCTGCACTCTCCTCCATGGCTCGAAGTTACCCCCCTTCCCACCCACCCCGGTTTCTGCCAGTGAAGGGGCCTCCTAGTGTGAGGAAATTTGTACTCCTTCACAGCTCCTTCCCTGAGGTGCAGGTCCTGTCCATATTCTTTTGTCTCTGTTTTATTCTTTTTTCTTTTGCCCTACCCAGGTATGTGGGGAGTTTCTTCCCTTTTGGGAACTCTGAGGTCTTCTGTCCACGTTCAGTAGGTGTTCTTTAGGAGTTGTTCCACATGTAGATGTATTTTTGATGTATTTCTGGAGAGGAAGGTGATCTCCACACCTTACTGCTCAGCCATTTTGAAAGTCCTCTAGGATTTTCTATGTATAGTATCATGTCATCTGCAAACAGTGACAGTTTTACTTCTTTTCTAATTTGTATTCCTTTTATTTCTTCTTCTCTGATTGCTGTGGCTAGGACTTCTAAAACACTGTTGAATAAGGGTGGCAAGAGTGGACTTCCTTGTCTTGCTCCTGATCTTAGTGGAAATGCTTTCAGTTTTTCACCATTGAGTATGATGTTTGCTGTGGGTTCGTCATATATGGCCTTTATTATGTTGAGGTATGTTCCCTCTATGCCCATTTTCAGGAGAGGTTTTATCATAAATCAGTGGTGAATTTGTCAAAAGCTTTTTCTGCATCTACTGAGATGATCTTATGGTTTTCAATCCGCAATTTGTTAATATGGTGTATCAGATTGATTGATTTGCTTATATTGAAGAATTCTTGCATAACTGGGATAAATCCCACTTGATCATGGTGTAAAATACTGTTAATGTGTTGTTGGATTCTGTTTGCTAATATTTTGCTCAGGATTTTTGCATTTTTATTCATCAGTGATATTGGTCTATAATTTTCTTTTTTTGTGATATCTTTTTCTGGTTTTTGTATCAGGGTGATTGTGGCATTTCAGAATGAATTTGGGAGTGTTCCTCCTTCTGCAAATTTTTAGAAGAGTTTGAGAAAGATCATTATTAGCTCTTCTCTAAATGTTTGATAGAATTCGCCTATGAAGCCATCTGGCAGGAGAGGTTTTATCATAAATCAGTGGTGAATTTGTCAAAAGCTTTTTCTGCATCTACTGAGATGATCTTATGGTTTTCAATCCGCAATTTGTTAATATGGTGTATCAGATTGATTGATTTGCTTATATTGAAGAATTCTTGCATAACTGGGATAAATCCCACTTGATCATGGTGTAAAATACTGTTAATGTGTTGTTGGATTCTGTTTGCTAATATTTTGCTCAGGATTTTTGCATTTTTATTCATCAGTGATATTGGTCTATAATTTTCTTTTTTTGTGATATCTTTTTCTGGTTTTTGTATCAGGGTGATTGTGGCATTTCAGAATGAATTTGGGAGTGTTCCTCCTTCTGCAAATTTTTAGAAGAGTTTGAGAAAGATCATTATTAGCTCTTCTCTAAATGTTTGATAGAATTCGCCTATGAAGCCATCTGGTCCTGGCCTTCTGTATGTTGGAAAAATTTTTAGTTACAGTTTCAATTTCATTACCTGTGATATGTCTTTTTATATTTTCTAATTCTTCCTGGTTTAGTCTTGGAAAATTGTACCTTTCCAAGAATTTGTCCATTTATTCGTTGTTGTCCACTTTATTGGCATAATAGTTCTTTGTAGTAGTCTCTACAAACAGTAATCTCTTATAATGTTTTGTATTTCTGTGATGCCAGTTGTGATTTCTCCTTTTTCATTTCTAATTTTATTGATTTGCATCCTCTCCCTTGTTTTCTTGATGAGTCTTGCTAAGTGTTTATCAATTTTATTTATCTTCTCAAAGAACCAGCTTTTAGTTTTATTGATCTTTGCTATTGTTTTCTTCATTTCTATTTCATTTATTTGTGCTCTGATCTTAATGGTTTCTTTGCTTCTACTGACCTTGGACTTTGGGTTTTCTTTGTTCTTCTTTCTCTAGTTGCTATAGGTTAAGGGTTAAATTGTTTATGTGAGATTTTTCTTGTTTCTTCAGGTGAGATTGTATTGCTATAAACTTCACTCTTAGAACTGCTTTTGTTGCATCCCACAGGTTTTGGGTCATTGTGTTTTCATTGTCATTTGTTTCTATATATTTTTTGAATTCTACTTTGATTTCTTAGAGATCTCTTGGTTATTTAGTAATGCACTCTTTAACCTCCTTTGTGGTTTTTAGAGTTTTTTCCTGTAATTGATTTCCAACCTTATAACATTGTGGTCAGAAAAGATGCTTGATATGATTTCAATTTTCTTAAATTTTCCGAGTCTTGATTTGTGACCCAAGATGTGATCCATCCTGGGGAATGTTCCGCATGCACTGGAAAAGAAAATGTATTATGCCAGTTTTGGGTGAAATAGTCTATAAATATCAATTATATCTATCTGGTCTATTGTGTCATTTAAAGCTTGTGTTTCCTTATTTATTTTCTGTTTCGATGATCAGTTCATTGGTGTAAGTGGGGTGTTAAAGTCCCCTACTACTTTTGTGTTACTGTCAATTTCCCCTTTCATGGTTGTTAGCATTTTCCTTATGTATTGAGATGCTCCTATGTTGGAGGCATAAACATTTATTATTGTTATATCTTCTTGGATTTATCCCTTCATCATTATATAGTGTCATTCTTTGTCTCTTGTAATAGCCTTTATTTTAAAGTCTATTTCATCTGATATGAGTATTGCTACTCCAGCTTTCAATTTCCATTTGCACAGAATATCATTTTCCAACCCTTTACTTGCAATCTGTATATGTCCCTAGGTCTGAAGTGGGTCTCTTGTAGACAGCATATATATGGGTCTTGTTTTTGTATCCATTCAGCCAGTCTGTGTCTTTGGGTTGGGGCATTTCATCCATTTACATTTAAGGTAATTATCGATATGTATGTTCCTATTACCATTTTCTTAATTGTTTTGGGTTTGTTTTTGTGGGTCTTTTTCTTCTCTTGTGTTTCCCATCTACAGAAGTTTCTTTAGCTTTTGTTGTAAAGCTGGTTTGGTTGTGCTGAATTCTCTTAGATTTTGCTTGTCTGAAATGTTTTGGTTTCTCCATTGAATCTGAATGAGATCCTTTCTGGGTAGAGTAATCTTGGCTGTAGGTTTTTCTTTTTTATCACTTTAAATATATCCTGCTATTCCCTGCTGGCTTGCAGAGTTTCTGCTGAAAAATCAGCTGATAGTCTTATGGGGATTCCTTTTTATATTATTCTTTGTTTTTCCCTTGCTGCTTTTAACATTTTTCTTTGAATTTAATTTTTGTTACTTTGATTAATATGTGTCTTGGTGTGTTTCTCTTAGGGTTTATCCTGTATGGGATTGTCTGTGCTTCCTGGAATTGGGTGGCTCTTTTCTTTCTCACATTAGTGAAGTTTTCCACTATAATCTCTTCAAATACTTTCTCACACACTTTCTTTTTTTCTTCTTCTTCTGGGACCCCTATAATTCAAATGTTGATGTGTTTAGTGTTGTCTCAGAGTTCTCTGAGATTGTCTTCAGTTCTTTTCATTCTGCTTTCTTTATTCTGTTCCTCAGAAGACATTTCCACCATTTTGTCTTCCAGCTCACTTATTCATTCTTCTACCTCAGTTATTCTGTTATTGATTCCTTCTAGTGTATTTTTCATTTCAGTTATTGTGTTTTTCATCTCTGTTTATTTGTTCTTTAGTTCTTCTACATCATTTTGAAACATTTCTTGTATTTTCTGTATCTGTGCCTCCATTCTATTTCCGAGATTCTGGATCATCTTTACTATAATTATTCTGAATTCTTTTTCATGTAGATTGCCTATTTCCTCTTCATTTATTTGGTCTTATAGGTTTTTACCTTGCTCCTTTCTCTGTGACATATTTCTTTGCCATCTCATTTTTTTGTTTTGTTTTTATGAATGGGATTGTGTTCCTGTCTTACTGGTTGTTTAGCCGGAGGGTTCCAAAACTGCAGTTTTATGTTGTTGGGTAGGGCTAGGTCTTGGTGCTGAGATGAGGATCTCTGGGAGACCTCACTCCAGTGAATATACCCTGGGGTCTGAGGTTCTCTGTTATTCTGGTGGTTTGGACTTTGAGCTGTCACTGCAGGAGTTTCAGCCCTACCCCTGGCTCATGAACTAAGATCCACAAGCCATGTGTGGCACCAAAAAAATAAAAAATAAAAAAAAAATAAGGAGAATAATAACAAAGTAGAAAATAAAATTAGACTAAGAAACTAACAGCTATGTTAGAAAAAATATAAAATTAAACATATAGATGAAACAACCACCAGAAGGTAAAACAGAACAACAATAGTAAAAAAGACTTGGAGGAAAAAAAAAAAAAAAAGTGAACAGGCCTTGGATGTTGATGGTGGGACCTAAGCAGCAGTGAGTTTTGGGTGGTGGGTGGGGCCTAAGCTTAGTACCTACAGGAAAGGGTGGAGCAGGGCTTGGGGGGTGGGGCTTAGGCTCACCTGAACAGAAGGGGCCCAGGCGTGCCTCCCGCCTCTGGTATCAGAGCACAGGAGACCCCTGCTGGGAGCCCAGCAGGCTTCCTGGCCTCAAATGGGTAGAGCAAATGTCCTCTGCTCCTCTCCCTCTCCTCTTGTCCTCGCAGTCCCCTCCCACCTACCTCTACTGATCTTCCTGGGCTCCTTCCTATGCCTCCAGAGCCCACATAGCTGGAGGGGCTTTGGAGGGCTGAAGACTGGCCTGGGAGCTCAGTAGGCTGCCCAACCCTGAGTGGGAGGGGCAAACGCCCTTTGATCCTCCCCCACTCTTCCCATCCTGGATGTCCCCTCCTACCTACCAGTCCTCATCTCCCTGGCCTCCCTCCCGTGTGTCCAGGACCAACCCAGCCTAGAGGGGACCTCTGAGAGCGTAAGACCCAGCCCAAGAGCTGGGCAGACTTCTCTGACCAATTTGGCAGAGGAAACACTGGGGCCACTCCCACCTGATCCAAGCCCTCCTGAGGGTTCTTCCAGGTATGGGAACTACTCCCCTGTCCATCCTCCACTTCTCCTTCCCCCTCAGTCCCCCCACGTCCTACCAGTTTGCTTGGGGGTTCTTTGCATCTCCTTGGGCACCAGGGTCCCCCACCAGTGTCCAGCCAGAGCTGTAGTTGTAGGGAGATGCAAACTCTACATCTTCCCACACTGCCATCTTGACTCCTTCCAAAAGTATGGTTTCCTTAAGCACTCTTTTGTGACATTTCATCAGAACTAAACTCCAGATCTTTTTTTTTCTTTTTGGCAATTGTTTTTCTAAATGTTCTCAATTTTTTGTAGGATGTAAGAATTTTTTTATGCTATTCTTCCCAAAGTTATTTATTTATTTAGATTTCCCTTGATTTTATATAGATATATTTGAATAAGAATTCTGGAGTTCTTTGTGCAGTTATGTTTAATACCTTCGGTTTATGACATCAGCTTCTCAAACAATTAAGGCAAATATTTTCATACTCCAGTGGAAAAAAACAAAAAAAGCCCACACATTGAATTTCCAGATTCTGGGAACCAAAAACTTGCTCATCTATTCTGTTGTGTGGTGTGTGTGTGTGTGTGTGTGTGTGTGTGTGTGTGTGTGTGTGTGTTATATGAACACTTAACATGAGACCTAACCTTTTGACATATTTTTAAGTGCACAATAATATCTTTAACTATAAGCACAATGTTGTACAACAGCAGAAATCTAGAACATATTCATCTTACATAACTGAAACTATATACCCCTTGAACAGCAACTCCCCATTCTTCCTACTTCTAGGCCCTGGAACCACATTTTATTCTCCTCTATGACTTTACTATTTTAGGTATCTCATATAAGTGGTATCTTTCAGAGTTTCTCTTTCTGTGACTGGTTTATTTCACTTAGTATAATGTCCTCCACATTCATCCATGTTGTCATATATGACAGAATTTCCTTTTTTTTTGACTGAATAATATTTCATTGTATGTATATACCACATTTTCTTTATCCATTCATCTGTCAATGGACATTTAGTTTGCTTCTATATCTCGGATATTGTGAATAATGCTGCAGTAAACATGAGAGTACAGATATCTCTTCAAGGTCCTGATTTAAATTCTTCATAAATATATATGGGTGGATAAAGAATCATATAATATCCTCATCATGCCTTCAAGAAATTTGAAGTATTTGAAGAGATAAAACAAATACATATAAATGTAAGTGAACTGGATAATTTATAATTGATGATATCTAGGCAATAAGAAATTAACTCAATAGATCATAGAAAGAAGAAATAGGAATTTGACTATTTGGGAGTATATTCTAATATAGGTCAGAAAGAATTTTGTAAAAGGCAAAGACATCTAAAATAACTAATTTTGTAAGATAAATAACAGATTATCTACAAAAGAAATCATGCCTTACAAATTTATTTGATTACTATTCTGGCATGTACTAAGAATAAAGTAGTCATTCAGGGAAAAAGCCTAGAAAGTATCATTTAACAGGGTTTTATATAAAAGTTTTAAGAAATATATTAAAACAAATGCCCAGTGGCTGTTTTGTCAGTGAAGATTAATTCAACCAATATTTATTAAATGCCTGCTACATTCTAGGCTTTAGGAATTGAATAGTTTTCCCATTCTATTTTTCTCTTCTACTAATGAAGCAGCGAACCTCCAGCATGCTCTCAGTGATTCCTGCCTCCTGTTATTCATTTCCTGTTTAATTCCCCTGTGTAACTGTTATGCATGACAAATAGAATACTGCAGAAATCATGATATGTTACTTCTATAAACTTTATTTTATATTGGAGTATAACCAATTAACAATGTTGGGATAGTTTCAGGTGCACAGCAAAGCAACTCAGCCATACATATACACATATCCACTCTCCCCTAAACTCCTCTCCCATCCAGGCCACCGTATAACATTGAACAGAGTTCTTTGTGCTATACAGTAAGTCCTTGTTGGTTATACATTTTAAATACAGCCGTGTGTACATGTCAATCCCAAACTCCCTAACCATCTTTTCCCCCACCCTTTCCCCCAGTAACCATAAGTTCATTCTCTAAGTCTGTGAGTCTGTTTCTGCCTTGCAAATAAGTTCATTTGTATCATTTCTTTTTAGATTCTGCATATAAGCAGTATCACACGGTATTTCTCTTTCTCTGTCTGACTTAACCCACTCAGAATGACAATCTCTAGGTCCATACATGTTGCTGCAAATACATCATTTCATTCCTTTTAACAGCTAATATTCCAATGTACATATGTACCACATTTTCCCTATCCATTCCTCTTTTGATGAACATTTAGGTTGCCTCTATGTCCTGGCCATGGCAAACAGTGTTGCAATGAATACTGGGGTGAATGTATCACTCTGGACCATACTTTTATCTCAACATATGCCCAGGAGAGGGACTGCAAGATCACATGGGAGCTCTATGTTAGTTTTTTAAGGAACATCCATACTATTTTCCATAGTGGCTGTACCAATTTATATTCCCACAAACACTGGAAGAGAGTTCCCTTCTCTCCACAACCTCTCCAGCACTTACTGTTTGCAGACACCTTGATGATGGCCATTCTGACCAGTGTGAGGTGACACCTTATTTCTCAAAGTTGAGAAAGATTCAACTTTCATTTCTCCAATAATTAGCAATGTTTAACATCTTTTCATGTACTTTTTGGCCATCTGTATATCTTCTTTGGAGAAATGTCTAGTTAGATCTTCTGCCCTTTCATGGATTGGGTTGTTTGTGTTTTTGATATTGAATTGCATGAGCTACTTGTATATTTTGGAGATTAATCCCTTGTCAGTTGCTTCATTTGAAAATATTGTCTCCCAATCAGTAGGTTGTCTTTTCTTTTTGTTTATGGTTTCCTTTGCTGTGCAAAAGATTTTGAGTTTAAATAGGCCCCATTTGCTTATTTTTGTTTTTCTTTCCATTACTCTGGGAGACAGATCAAAAAAGGATATTTCTTTGATTTATGTCAGAGAGTATTCTGCCTATGTTTTCTTCTAGGAGTTTGAGTTTCCAGTCTCATATTTAAGTCCTTAAACCATTTTGAGTTTATTTTAGGGTATGGTGTTAAAGAATGATCTAATTTCACATTTTTACATGGAGCTGTCCAGTTTTCCCAACACCAATTGTTGAAGAGACTGTCTTTCCACCATTGTATAGTCTTGAATCCTTTGTCATAGATTAATTGACCATAGGTGTGTGGGTTTATTTCTGGGCTTCCTATCCTGTTCCATTGATCTATATGATTATAATTTTGTAGTAGTCTGAAGTCAGGGAGCCTGATTCCTCTTACTCCTTTTTTCTTTCTCAAGATTGCTTTGGCTATTTGGGGTCTTTTGTGTCTCCACACAAACTTTAAGATTTTTTTGTTCTAGCTCTGTGGAAAGTGCCAGTGGTAATTTGATAGAGATTGCATTGAATCTGTAGATTGCCTTGGGTAGTATAGTCATTTTGACAATATTGATTCTTCCAATCCAGGAACATGGTATATCTTTCCATCTGTTTGTGTCTTCTTTGATTTCTTTCATCAGTGTCTTATAGTTTTCAGAGTACAGGTCTTTTGTCTCCTTAGGTAGGTTTATTCTTAGGTATTTTATTCTTTTTGATGTGATGGTAAATGGAAATGTTTCTTGAACTTCTCTTTCTGGTTTTTTGTTGTTAGTGTATAGAAATGCAACAGATTTCTGTGTGTTAATTTTGTAGCCTGCAACTTTTCCAAATTCATTGATGAGCTCTAGAAGTTCTCTGGCAACATCTTTATTATTTTCTATGTATTGTATCATGTCATCTGCAGTGACAGTTTAACTTCTTCTTTTCCAATATGGATTACTTTATTTCTTTTTCTTCTCGGATCACTGTAGCTAGGACTTCCATAACTATGTTGAATAAAAGTGGGGAGATTGAACATCCTTGTCTTGTTCCTGATCTTAGAGGAAATGCTTTCAACTTTTCATCACTGAGTATTATATTAGCTGTAGGTTTGTCATATATGACCTTTATTATGTTGAGATATGTTCCCTCTATCTCCACTCTCTGGAGAGTTTTTATCATAATTTGGAACTGAATTTTGTCAAAAGCTTTTTCTGCATCTATTGAATGATCATCTGATTTTTATTCTTGTTTGTTGTTGTGGTGTATCACACTGATTGATTTGCAGATATGGAAAATTCCTTGCATCCTGAGATAAATCTCACTTTTTCATGGTGTATGATCCTTTTAATGTACTGTTGGATTTGACTTGCTACTATTTTGTTGAGGATATTTGTGTTTATATTCATCAGTGATATTGGCCTGTAATTTTCATTTTTTGTGGTGTCTTTTTCTGGTTTTGGTATCAGGGTGATGATGGCATCATAGAATCAGTTTGGGAGTTTTCCTTCCTCTGCCATTTTTTAGAACAGTTTCAGAAGGACAGGTGTTAGCTCTTCTCTAGATGTTTGATAGAATTCACTTGTGAAGCCATCAGGTCCTGGACTTCTGTGTGTTGGGAGTTTTTTTAATCACAGTTTCAATTTCAGTGCTTGTGCTTGGTCCATTCATATTTTCTATTTCTTCCTGTTTCAGTCTTAGAAGGTTGTAGCTTTCTAAGAATTTCTTCATTTCTTCCAGTTGTCCAGTTTTTTGGCATAAAGTTACTTGTAGTAGTCTCTTATGATCCTTTGTATTTCTGTGGTGTCAGCTGTAACTTCTCTTTTTTCATTTCTAATTTAATTGATTTGAGTCCTCTCCCTCTTTTTCTTGATGAGTCTGGTTAAGGGTTTATCAATTTTGTTTATCTTTTCAAAGAACCAGCTTTTAGTTTCATTGCTCTTTGCTATTGTCTTCTTTTTCCCTATTTCATTTATTTCTGCTCTGATCTTTATGATTTCCTTCCTTCTACTAACTTTAGGATTTGCTTATTCTTCTTTCTCTAGTTTTTTAAGTTTAAGGTTAGGTTGTTTATTTGAGAATTTTCTTGTTTCCTGAGGTATTGCTATAAACTAGATTGTTTTGCTATAAACTTTCCTCTTAGAACTGCCTTTGCTGCATCCCATAGGTTTTGGATTGTTGTGCTTTCATTTTCAGTTGTCTCTAGGTATTTTTTCTTTCCTCTTTGATTTCTTCTGTGATATATTGATTGTTTAGTAGCATATTGTTTAGCCACCACATATTTGTGTTTTTTTATAGTTTTTCTTCTTGTACTTTATTTCTAATCTCATAGCATTGTGGTTGGAAAAGATGTTTGATATGATTTCAGTTTTCTTCAATTTACCAAGGCTCACTTTGTGGCCCAGCATATGGTCCATCCTGGAGAATGTTCCATGTGCACTTGAGAAGAGTGTGTATTCTGCTGCTTTTGGATGGAATGCTCTCTATATATCAATTAAGTCCATCTGGTCTAATGTGTCATTTAAGGCCTGTGTTTCCTTATTGATTTTCTGTCTGGATGATCTGTCCATTGATGAAGGTGAGGTGTTAAAGTCCCCCACTATTTTATTACTGTTGATTTCTCCCTTTATGGCTGTTAATGTTTGCCTTATATCTTGAGGTGCTCCTATGTTGGGTGCATATATATTTACAATTGTTGTATCTTCTTCTTTGATTTATCCCTTGATCCTTATGTAGTGTCCTTTTCTCTTATAACAGTCCTTATTTTAAAGTTTATTTATTTTGATATGAGCATTGCTATTCCAGCTTTCTTTTGATTTCCATTCTCATGGAGTATCATCTTCCATCCCTGATATGCTGCTTCTATAAATAGGTTACAATACCCTGTGGCTTCTATCTTGAACCCATTCTCTCTTTTGCATTATTTGCTCTTTTGGAATACATAATATTAGCAGATTCATAAGCCCATATGTCAAGGAACTGAAATCTTGAAAAAAGAGAGTACAAAATGAAAATATGATTTTGACTCCCAAAATTCTATTCCCAAGAAGCTGCTGAGAACATTCCATAGCTGCAAATACATGCTACCTGTTATAAAAAAGGAATGTTGAATCAGTGAGTAGAACAAAGAGCTCAAAAGAAAACAGATTCTAGAATCTTGGAGAATTATTCACAGGGCTTAAGACATACTCAAGGACATCCAATATTTACTCCACTGAATTTAAAAATTGTGATGACCCCCAATGTTTCCCTACTTGGAAATGTCCTTTCCCAAAGTGAAGCCTTCAAATGAGACTACAGTCCTGACCAACACTTGCATTAAAGATATATTTTAGATTCTAAAACAAAGGGCCCAGCTAAGCTGTGTCCAGGTTTCCAGGATCCTTGTCAAAGTCCATTGACCCTATATATTCACCTAAGACTTACTTCCACTATTGTCAGAGGCTCACAGTTTTCTTCTGATTGATATATATGGCCTTCAGTAGTCCTACATAATTGTCTATACATCTTACTCTGTCATCAAGCACTTATTTATTTTTTTAATGTACTGAGAATTCTTTATTTCAAAGCAGTAATTATGTTATTCTGTCTAAAGTTCCAAACATGTATCAAAAACTTTCCAAATCAAGGCTTCCCATCAAATCATCTGTAAAGCATTAAATCCCCTGAATCTGTGCTATGTGTGTGTATGTTTGTGCATGTACATTTAAATGTGTGACGGGTATATAAATAAAGGCTCATATATAAACATTTTAACATTTTCAAGGATGTTTAATGTAAGGCACATCAATATTTCAGAGAGTATACCAGTTATACCTTAGAGAATAGTTTGCTTTGGACTCTTGCTAAGCATCAGTGTTAATGATCATAATATGTGATTTCTTCCTGGAAGCTCCCATAGACTCTCTTTGAATAATCAGTTAACTTAGAATAAAAACAAATAATCCAGATTGATAGTCTTATGTGACTCTAATAATCATGTCAAAATAATGATACAGAATAATACAGAAAAGAAAACAAAGAACTCCCACTACAATATACTATATATCAATTGGAAATTTGAGGAATGTATTTCCGGCAAAATGGTGAAAGAAGACAACAAAGTTGTTTATTCAAAATCCTAGGATAATCTTTTCAAAATTTAATCATTAACATTAGCTGCCCCCACCTACCAATTCAAAGGAAATCATAGAACTGATAACATTTTCTTTGATGAGACACAAATAAAGTGGCATCTTTTATTAACTAAACATATAAATTCTTCAATTTGTTTTAAAAAGCAAATATAGTTCTTTAATAATTACTATACTTTAAAGTTCTTAATTTTTAATTTAATCTCTTCTAAATTTTGTTTTATTTTCTGATATTTTAATTGTATACTCTGACTAAATTGATATATTGTGAAATTAAAAGTTATAAATATATCAGGTCACATACATTTGTGATATATATGTTTATATTTGAGATCTGTAACTCAATACACACATATACATATGTAAATATGTATATACATATAAATTTCTCAATTTATTTACCTACTTACTAATCTGAAGCAAATTTTGTATAATTGTCTTCAAATTCTATCTAGAAATTTTTAAAAGACACTTCAATCTGAAAGTATGAAAAGGTAGAGTGAGTGGTACAAATAATACTATTTAGATTTTTTTAATATGTAGATTTATTTATATGTTTTTATTTAACTATTATTTCTGAGAGGAATAAAAAGGAAAGTTAAAAGAAAATTCCTGTTTGTTAACTCACCTGTCCACCGAGTACCCATATAACTCCATATTCCCTCCTGCTGTTCCAATGTCTATTTAAAGTGGCCAAGACCCTAGCCAAAATTAATCCCTTCATCTTTCAGTAGATCCCTGCTACCCATACATAATCAAGGACTATTTTTTTTAGCGGTTCTTTCTTATTTTGAGAAATAATTAATTTTTCTCTCTACATTGAATCATTCACATCAAAATAAAATCTATAATATCTCCTCTTATGGTTTTTTTTTTTTTGCCATCTACCATACAATTTCTATTCTCCCCATTTATGTCATCTGGCCATGGACACCAGAAGAGAGTGGTATGTACATTAAAAGTACTAAAAGGAAAAATTAACTGTCAACCAAGAATTATATATCTGGCAAAATTTTCCCTCAAGAATAAGGGAGAAACTAAAAAGGAAACCATCAACAAAACAAAAAGACAACCACTGGATGGGAGAAGATATTTGCAAATGCTATGATTTATAATGGTTTAGTATCAGAAATACATAAGCAGTTCATACAACTCAATATTGAAAAACCTGATTAAAAAATGAACAGAAGACTTGAATAGACATTTTTCCAAAGAAGCTATACAGATGACAAACAGATACATGAAAAGATGCTCAACACTGCTATTCATCCAAGAAATGCAAATCAAAACTATAATGAGATATCACCTTAAACCTGCCAGAATGGTTATCAACAAAAAGTCTACAAATAACAAAGGCTGGCAAGGATGTGGATAAATGGGAACCCTTCTTCATGACTGGTGGTAATGTAAATTGGTGCAGCCACTGTGGAAAAAAGTATAGAGGTTCCTCAAAAAACTGCTATAATATGATCCAGCAATTCCACTCATGAGAATATATCCAAAGAAAACAAAAACATGATTTTGAAAAGATACATGCACCCCAATGTTCATAGCAACATTATTTTCAACAGCTAAAATATGGAAACAGCTTAAGTGGCAATCAACAGATGAATGGATAAAGAAGTGATTTATATATATATATATATATATATATATATATATATATATATATATCACAGACATCTAATGGAGTATTACTCAGTCATAAAAAAGAATGAAATTCTGCCATTTGCAACAGTGTGGATTGACCTAGGGGGTATTATGCTTAGTGAAATAAGTCAGATAGAAAATGACAAATACTCCATGTTATCACTTATATGTGCAATCTAAAAAAAATAAATCAAACAAATGACTATTACCAAATAGACTAGGACTCACAGATATAGAGAACAAACTACTTGTTACCAGTGGGGACAAGGAAGAGGGGAGGGGCAAGATATAGAAGATTTACAGATGTAGAGGATTAACAGATACAAACTACTATACATAAAATAGATAAGCAACAAGGATTTATTCTATAGCACAGGGAATTATACCCAGCATCTTGTAATAACCTATAATAGAATATAATCTGCAAAAATAATGAATCACTATACTGTACACCTCAAACTAACACAATATTTTAAATCACTATATTTCAATTTAAAAAAGAAGAAATGAGGGATAAATTAAAACATCCTCAGATGAAAAAAAAACTGAAGGAGTTTGTTATGACTAAACCTGTCCTACAAGAAATGTTAAAGAGAGTACCCCAGATTGAAATGAAAGGACACTAGACAGTAACTTGAAGCAATATGAAGACATAAAGATCTGCAGTAAAGGTAAATATTAAACATAAATATAATCCATTATTATTCTATTTTTGGTTTGTAACTCTACTTCCCACAGAATTTAAAAGAGAAATACATTTGGGCTTCCCTGGTGGCACAGTGGGTGGGAGTCCGACTGCTGATGCAGGGGACATGGGTTCGTGCCCCGGTCTGGGAGGATCCCACATGCCATGGAGCAGTTGGGCCTGTGGGCCATGGCCGCTGAGCCTGTGCATCCGGAGACTGTGCTCCATGACGGGAGAGGCCACAGCTGTGAGAGGCCCGTGTACCACAAAAAAAAAAAAAAGAGAGAAATACATAAATAATTATATATCTATATTATCATACACACAATAAAGATAACAATTACAACATAAGGTGGTCAGAAAACAGAGCTGTATAGAGAAAGAGTTTTGCATGTTATTGAAGATAAGTCGGTGTCAATTTTAACTAGACTATTATAAGTTTAGTCTAAACTATTACATTTAGATCTTAAATGTAATCTCCATGGTAAGCCCAAAGAAAATATCTAAAAACTATGCACAGAATAAAAAGAAGGGAAACAAAATGGTTCATTATAAAAAATCAACAGCAAAACAAAATTCAGTAATGGAAGTATTAGAGACAAAAATTTATAAGACATACAGAAAACAAAAAACAAAGTTGTAGGAATAAATCCTTCATTATTAGTCATTACATTAAATGCAAATACATTAGCCTCTCCATTCAAAAGGCAGAGATTAGTATAATGGATACAAAAATTACAACTGTATGTAATCTATAAGAGATTAAGTTTTAGATTGAAAGATATAAATAGATTGAAATTGAAAAGATGTCACTAGGGAGAATAGTATGGGGGTTCCTTAAAAAACTAAAATTAGAGCTACCATATAATCCTGCAATCCCACTCCTGGGCATATATCCAGAGAAAAACATGGTTCTAATGGATACATGCACCCCAATGTTCACTGCAGCACTGTTTACAATAGGCAATACATGGAAGCAATCTAAATGTCCATCTACAGAGGAATGGATAAAGAAGATGTGGTACATATATACAATGAAATATTGCTCAGCCATGAGAAAGAATGAAATAATGCCATTTGCAGCAACATGGATGAACCTAGAGATTGTCATACTGAATGAATCAACTCAGAGAAAGAGAAATATTGTATGATATCACTTATATGTGGGCTTTAAAAAGAAATGATACAAATGAACTTATTTACAAAACAGAAATAGACTCACAGACTTAGAGAATGAACTTATGGTCAACAGGGGTGAAAGGTTGGGGGAAAGCATAGTTTGGGAGTTTGGGATTGACAAGTACACACTGTTATATTTAAAATGGATAACCAATAAGGATGTATTCTATAGCACAGGGAACTCTGCTCAATATTATGTAATAACCTAAATAGGAAAAGAATTTGAAAAATAATAGATACATGTATATGCATAACTGAATCACTTTGCTGTACACCTGAAACTTTCACAACATTGTTAATCAACTATGCCCCAATATAAAATAAAAAGTTTAAAAAAAAAACAAAGTGAAAGGATGGTAAAATATTGTATGTAAATAGTAACCAAAAGAGAGCTGGAATGGCTATATAAATATTAAATACATATTAAATAATATTAAGTAAATTTTAAAGCAAAACCTATGACAAGAGGCAAAAAGATCATTATTATATACTGTTAAAATGGTCAAATTGTCAAGAAGATAAAAATTATAAACATGTATGCACTCTTGTACATTAATACTGGGAATTATAAATGTTGCAGCAGCTGTGGAAAAACATATCATTGTTCTTTAAAAAACTAAGAAAAGGCACTTCATGGTAGCCATGAGTTGTAAACAAGCCAAATACCCATTGACAGATGAATGAATAAATAAAATGTGGCATATACATAAAAAGGAATATTATTCAATAATAAAAAATAATGAAGTTCTGATACATAAAGAACTTTGAAAACATTATGCTAAGTATAATAAGACAGACATAAAAGGACAAATATCATTTGATTAGACTTATAAGAAATATACAAAATACTCTAATTCATAGAGAAAGAAAATAGATTAACCAAGGGTTGGGGGAAGGGAAGAATACAAACTTACTGCTTTATGATTATAGAGTTTCTATTTGAATGACAGAAAAGTTTTAGAAATAGATGATGGAGATGTTTTCTCAATACTGTAAATATTGAGATATTTACTGTAAATATATATATATATAACCCCAATAAGAAAAATTCAAACATCTTCTTTTAGCTTCACATTTATTTTCCAAGAGGAGAGCAATATCTAGAGCAAATCTGAGCTTTCCCAATAGCTCTTAAAAGTATCAGGCAGGTCCCACATGAGTAATGTTCTCTATACTAAAACAATCATATTGATCCTAGGAATTGGGTATTCTGACTGGACAGGACTGGTTCTTAAAAGCTAAGAAAAAAAAAAAAAGTAATGAAGAACCTAAGGGTAAGACAGGAATGGAGATGCAGACCTACTAGAGAATGGACTTGAGGATGTGGGGAGGGGGAAGGGTAGGCTGTGACAAAGTGAGAGAGTTGCATGGACATGTATACACTACCAAAAGTAGAATAGATAGCTGGTGGGGAGCAGCCGCGTAGCACAGGGAGATCAGCTTGGTGCTTTGTGACCACCTGGGGAGGTGGGATGGGGAGGGTGGGAGGGAGGCAGACGCAAGAGGGAGGAGATGTGGGAACATGTGTATATGTATGACTGATTCACTTTGTTATAAAGCAGAAACTAACACACCAATTAGGCTGTGACAAAGTGAGAGAGTTGCATGGACATGTATACACTACCAAAAGTAGAATAGATAGCTGGTGGGGAGCAGCCGCGTAGCACAGGGAGATCAGCTTGGTGCTTTGTGACCACCTGGGGAGGTGGGATGGGGAGGGTGGGAGGGAGGCAGACGCAAGAGGGAGGAGATGTGGGAACATGTGTATATGTATGACTGATTCACTTTGTTATAAAGCAGAAACTAGCACACCATTGTCAAGCAATATACTCCAAAAAAGATGTTAAAAAAAAATAAATAAAAGCAAACCTGTTGCCAGACAATAGATTCTACTGCCTGTAAACAGATGGAATTAACTGTTGATAGAAAATAGAAATTCTATTATCAATAAAAGAAGAAGTTCCATAGGCAGATCAAAATAACAAATTGCTACAGCAGTCTTTACCATATATCTAAAATTAAAACATAAAACTGTAAATTACAGAAGAAATTCCAAAGATGGTGGAGTAAGAGTACACGGAACTCACCTCTTCTCACAGAAAATACCTTGAGGCAAATGAAAATGAAAACCCAAAATTCCAAAATCTATGGGATCCAGCAAAAATAGTTCTAAGAGAGAAGTTCATAGTGATACAGACCTTCCTTAAGAAACTAGAAAAATCCGAAATAAATAACCTAATCTACCACCAAAAATAATTATAAAAAGAAGAACAAGTCTAAAGTCAGCAGAAGGAAAGAGATAGTAAAGATCAGAGAGGAAATAAATAATAGAGATCAAAAAACAGTAGAAAATATCAATGAAACTAAGAACTTTTTTTGAAAAGATAAACAAAATTGATAAACCTATATCCAGGCATAACAAGAAGAAAAGAGAGAGGGCCCAAATAAACAAAATAAGAAATGAAAGAGGTGAAATAACAACTAATACAATAGAGATACAGAGAAATCATAAGAGAATACTATGAAGGTTATATGATGAGAAATTGAACAACCTAGAAGAAATGGACAAATTTCAGGAAACATGCAAGCTGCAAAAACTGAGTTAAGGAGACAATTGGACAATTTGAACAGACTAATCACTAGAAGTGAAATTGAATTTGTTATTGAAAAATTCCCAGAAAACCAAAGTCCAGGAACAGATATTTTTCACTGAACTAGAACAAATTATCCTCAAATTTATATGGAACCACCAAGGACCCCAAATTGCCAAAGCAATCCTGCAAAAAAAATAACAAAGCTTGAGGTAAAATCCTCCCAGACTTCAAACTATATTACAAATCAACAGTAATCAAAACAGCATGGTATTGACACAAAAACAGATACATAGATCAATGGAACAGAATGGAGTGCCCATAAATAAACCTGTGCACGTTTGCTCAGTTAAACTATGACAAAGGAGGCGAGAATATACAATGAATAAGACAGTCTCTTCAACAAGTGGTTATGGGAAAACTGGACAGAAACATGTAAAAAAATGAGATTAGAACATCCATCACCCCATAAGCAAATATAAACTCAAAATGGCTTGACGACCTAAATGTATGATTTGAAATCATAAAACTCCTAGAAGAGACCATAGACAGAACACTCTTTGACATAAATCATAGCAATATTTTCTTGGATCAGTCTCCTAAGATGAAAGAAATAAAAATAAATAAACAAATGGGGCCTAATTAAACTGCAAAGTTTTTTCACAGCAAGGGAAACCATTGACACAATTAAAAGACCGCTTACAAATGAGAGAAATATTTGCAAATGATATGAACAATAAGGGGTTAATATCCAAACTATATAAACAGCTCATACAGCTAAATATCAAGAAACAAACAACCCAATCAAAAGATGGGCAGAAGACCTGAATAGACATTTTTCAAAAGAAGATATAGGCACATGAAAAGATGCTCAACATCACTAATTATTAGAGAAGTGCAAATCAAAATCACAGTGAGGTATGACCTCATACTGGTCAGAATGGCTATCATCAAAAAGTCTACAAATAGCAAGTGTTGGCAAGGATGTGAATAAAAGGAAACCATTGTACAATGTTGGTGCACCCACTCTGGAAAACAATATGGAAGTTTCTTAAAAAACTAAAAATAGAACTACCATATGACCAGTATTCTACTCCTGGGGGTATATCCAGAAAAAGCAAAAACAAACACAAAAACACTAATTCAAAAGTATACTTGCACACCAGTGTTCATAGCAGCACTGTTTACAATAGCCAAGACATGAAAACCACCCAAGTACCCATCAACTGACAAGTGGCTTAAGAAGTGGGGTGTGTGTGTGTGTGTGTGTGTATATATATATATATACATATAATGGAATATTATTCAGCCATTAAAATAATGAAATTCTGCTATTTACATCAATGTGGATGGACCTAGAGAATACATGTTTAGTGAAATAAATCAGACAGAGAAACACAAGTACTATATGATATCACTTATATGTGGAATCTAAAAAATAATACAGATTAATGTATATGAAAAACAGAAAGAGACTCACAGATACAAAAAACAAACTTGTGGTTACCAAAGGGGAGAGGGAAGGGGGAGGGACAATTAGGGGTAGGAGAAAAAAGGGTTATTATGGGATTATATGAAATCATCTGTGTGAAGCTTTTGAAAATTATGAAGCACTGTAGGGACTTCCCTGGTGGTCCACTGGCTGGGACTCCACACTCGCAATGCAGGGGGCCCGGGTTCGATCCCTGGTCAGGAATTCGATCCCACATGCCACAATTAAAGATCCCGTGTGCTGTAACAAGACCCGATGCAGCCAAATAAATAAATAAATATTTTTTAAAAAGAAAATTATGAAGCACTATAGAATTTTAAAAATCCATATTTTCATCACTATATAGCAACTATGGATGGTGTAATTTGCTCTAATACTTGTTTTTCCTGCTGATATTCAGGGGTGTGTGTGTGTGTGTGTATATATATATATATATACATATAATGGAATATTATTCAGCCATTAAAATAATGAAATTCTGCTATTTACATCAATGTGGATGGACCTAGAGAATACATGTTTAGTGAAATAAATCAGACAGAGAAACACAAGTACTATATGATATCACTTATATGTGGAATCTAAAAAATAATACAGATTAATGTATATGAAAAACAGAAAGAGACTCACAGATACAAAAAACAAACTTGTGGTTACCAAAGGGGAGAGGGAAGGGGGAGGGACAATTAGGGGTTTGGGATGAACAAACTACTATATATAAAATAGATAAACAACAGGGATATATTAAATAGCACAAGGGATTATACCCATTACCTTTTAGTAACCAGTAATGGAGTATAATATGCAAAAATACTGAATCCATATGCTGTACACCTGAAATAATCAGAATATTGTAAATCAACTATACTTCAGTTTTAAAAGAACCTGTAAGTGGTAGGAAAGTAAAAATTTAATAAATATCAAAAATTATTCAAGTGTTTTAAAATTATTTATAGTGATAGAGACATGTTTGTTTCTCACAATTTTGTTAGTAAACTGTTGTACAATAAAATTTCTAATATATGACACTGTATTCAGTAAATGTAGTGTTACCTTAATCTCCTATTTGAAGTAATTTCAAAAGATAAGAATAGTTAAATGTTAATTAACAATCATCTCGCAGTGCTTAATAAACTTTAGAAGTTGGTTGCATTGGTTAGCTAGGATAATAAGTCATTCATCTTTACTTTTTTTTTAAACTGTGTCCTGTTTTATGATATTATCCTCAGAGACATGCATCCTCATCACAGCACTGCAGGCTCCCTTCTACCTTCATATTTAAGAGAACTCAGTCTCAGCAGTGGAACACCAGTTTTCTGGCAAATACCTTGCTAAACAGTCCATTCAATTTTAAGCACTAATTAGTAAGTGGCTGAATATAACTATCCCTGTTAGAATTCAATTGGAACATCCAGAGCTCCATAAGGAAACCTATTTGCAGCTTTTTAGAGTAATAGGTTTGTTTGTTGGGTCACCTTCCAGAATACACTTCTGTTTTCTGTCTCATGTTGAGACTGCCAAAGACAAGGATTTCAGAACATTTTGGGAGGGGAAAATATTTAGAGATAGATGTGGTCTTGACATCCTCGAAATCATGTTAGGTTAAAATATTTTGGAGTAGTGTATCCAGGGTAAAATAAGATTACTGAAGCGCTTGACACACTCCAAAAAAGAATATGCCTCTGGACATGATGCTATAATAATGGCAGAATGCATTAGAATTCTAGCTGTTGTGAGACTAAGTTTATAAAATGTAAAGTACTAAATTGACCAGTAGAAAATTGTGCTCAGTGTGTTCACATATTATAAATGCTATGTCAGATGAATTCAAATGTAAATTTCAAGAGATAATTTTGAAAACTGTGTGACAGTTTTTAGAGGAAAACAATGATTTATCCAACACCAGAGTAGCACAATTTACTATTGAGGTATTCTAGAAGGAGTAGTTTTAATATATTGTTTTTAATTAGTTGTCTTCTTCTTTCTGGAGGATTTGGAGTTAAAATATTTCCATTAATGAGATTCCACTAGTGAATTCAACTTGTAGAGCAACTCCTTTTATTTTATTTTTTTGTTTTTGTTTTTGCGGTACGCAGGCCTCTCACTGTTGTGGCCTCTCCCGTTGAGGAGCACAGGCTCCGGAAGCACAGGCTCAGCGGCCATGGCTCATGGGCCCAGCTGCTCCATGGCATGTGGGATCTTCCCGGACCGGGGCACGAACACGTGTCCCCTGCATCGGCAGGCGGACTCGCAACCACTGCGCCACCAGGAAAGCCCGAGCAACTCCTTTTAAAATCAGGTCATCCCCAAGATCTTTACCCTTTTGGTCAGTTAACCCTAATAGTGCTCTAGGAAAAAGTGCAGCTTGAGAACTGAGGATGGGGTCGTTTTGCTACCACATAGCCAGTTAGGGTGATTGAGGCTGTTCATCATAAAAACCCTGTAGCTAGAATAATAAGCAGCCATTTGAATCATCATAGTGCTTATTTATATAACTCCAAAGGTTTCACACCTATTTAACCAGCACAATAAATGGTGCCCTTGTGGTATAAAAAATTGAATGCACCTTTAAACTGCTTAACTTCCTCTCCTGAGGTAGTTGATACATTGGGAATCTCTGGCTTGCATTATCATTATATGCCTGGTTATCAGACATGGTTTGCAGACAAATAGTTCCAATCTGGGATAATTTGAAATATGGGGGGAATCTAATTATGGGCCCCCTGACTAGCAGTAAATAATGGTATTTTACTCCTATTTCATGCTCCCTCTGCTAGAATGTCTTCAAACATTTTATTAGACAACTTTGCAATTTCAACATCATGAAGAAAATTCCTAGAAAGAAAGCAGAGGCCCATTGCTAGAGGAAAAAATATAGTTGGCAACCACAAGCCCAAGGATTATCAGCAAGTGTGCCTCATATTGACTTTACTATGGTTTCTTGTCCTTTGCCTAAAGTTTGCTGAAATTTCTCCATCCTGAAAAACCAAACAAAACTAAAATTTCCTTTAAAATGTTTTTTTCCAAACTACAGTTATAAATAATGTCCTAATCCACTATTTAAAATATACTAATTGAAGAACCCAGCTCCAGAGAGTCACTTGGAACTCTGTATAAAACTTAAATGAACCCTCTAAAATCTTGTGTCTTCTATCTTGCACTTTCAACCCCCTTTCATTCAACTTTCCTTTCACACAAACACAGAGAAGTTCTAGACCTACTGCTCAAATTCATGGATAGATGTCATTTAAGTCTAGTTGACATATTTTATTTTTAATTAAAAAATTTAAAATAAATCATAGAGAAGAGAATATAAATTATGTATGAATAATCAATAAGAATTTATTTAATCATAAAGGTTAAAAAAATAGTCCCAAGATTGTAGAAGACCCCTGTGTAAATTATCTCTCTCTCTCTGTTCTTTAGATATAACCAACATATTGACTTATCTGATAAAATTATCTTGCTTTTTAAAAATGTAGTTTCTTTACATATTTGTGCATCCTTGAATAAAAATAGTTTAATTTTTCCTGCTTTCCAAATTTGTGGAAATGGAGTCATTTGTGGACTATACCCAAATCAATGCACAATGCTGGGGCTCATTTGTTTTCATTGCAATAATAATCCACTGTGTAAACATATGATTTACTTTTCAGTTCTATCCAGGACTGGCTATATAATTTGTGAGGCCCAATTCAAAATGAAAATGTGAGGCTCCTAGCTCAAAAAGTATTAAGAATTTTAATATGGTGATAGCAGAGCATTAAACCAAGCATAGGGACTTTTTAAGCGTGGTACCCTATTCAACAGCAGAGATCACATGTCCATGAAGCCGATACTGATTCCATCATTGATTTACATGTGAATTATGTCTGTTTTTGTTTTTCTTTTCTTTTAGTTACTAACACAAATGCTACAAACATCTTGCTGAATTTCTCCTGGAGCACCCGTTCAATTCAATAGTTTTTCTAGGATATGCTCACCGGAGACTGTTGACTTTTAAGGGACAAGCATTTTTACAAAATCAGTAGCTGATGGAAGATGCTTAGTACAAGTTACATTACAATACAGTAGATTAGATTTCCCTTATTTCACATCCTTACTAGTGTATTGTATACTTAATGAGGTAGGAAAGTATCTCCTTGTGATTTTAATCAGCTTATTAATAAAATAATGATTAATCATCCTTTTATAACCTCTTGTGATAATAATTGGGATAGAATTTCATTTACTGTTTCAATGTGAGAAAAATTAATATCTTGCAATGTGTTTTCTAATCATTGAACACTGTATATATTTCCATTTAAAATATTTTTAAATGTCTCACAATTATATTTCACTTTTTGTATGTAATTTTTATAGATTTTAAATTAGAATTTCCCTTAGTACTTGATAATTTTCACTTAAGACTTTTATGTCGTTTTAGTTATTTTCAGTAGAATGTTGATCTGAATAGCAGTCTGTGAAATAATGGAAAATTATGGTTTCTATTTCCTGCTATTAATTATCAAAATTTCAAAAGTAATCTATATTTGCTCTTCATTTTCTGATTCCTCTATTTTCCACTATTTTCTGATCATATGAATTTGTAATTTCATTTTTTATTTGTTCCTCTACTAATGTAGTTCTTCTAAAAGATCATTGACCATCTAATTCTAAAGTCAGCGAAATTTGAATCTTTTAAACTCGGTTACTGTTTGTCATCTCTCAACATTTTATACATTCCTTTTTAAAGCTCTCCTCTCTTGGCAATAGTGCACATTCCTCATTCCCTTCTTTCTTTTCAGCATGTTTCCAGAGAATCACTAATAAAATCATTCTCCTATGTTATGGCCTTGATCATTTGCTTTCTTAAAAAATTGTTTTTCAGTGGTGGACTTCAGTATTTCCATAGCTTTAAGTGCCATATCTAGCCAACAATTCTCAATTTTACATTGAAAATATAACTTTCCTTTTTAACCTAGAATTCAATTCCCAGTTATTTGCCATATCCATATTTCTTTCTATAGAGAATGTCATATATTTCATTGATGACTAAATTTACATATTCCTTTTACATTCCTCATGTGGTTAATAGTATCACTTTTGTCAAAAATATGACAAACTATTCTGTCAGGAAACAGAACTCTTTCAGTAACCCTAAAACTCTAAACTAGTTTGTAGCATTTACATGATTTTGTCAGTGAAACTCTATCATTTCCTGGACAGTAAGTCATGGATTCATTAATCTTTTTTTCACTTCCATGGTAGTAGATGTATGTTTTTCAGCAAATTAAGATAGTTTATTAAACAGAAAATAAAAATCCTAAATAATTTCTATCCAGCTTTTTTCTAAATTTTCATGCATCTCTCTTGGCTTCAGAATCCAGCTGAGAGTTTGTTTCTTTTCTTCTCAGTATATACTCTCAGCATTTTGCTCCCATGTAAATTTTCACATTGGTTGTCCTCTATATTGATTATGAATAAATCATATGAATTTCAGGATCTGAAAGTTCAGCAAAAGCAAATAATGAAAAACAATATGAAGTTTTAAAGTATTTTAATTGAAGAACAGGAAATATTTATGGAAAGTTTATTATATTCTAGGGACTGTGTGAGGCATTTTTCATGCAGTAATTCATTAAAGCTTCACATAGATTGTAATGATTTCCTAATCATAGAGAAGGAAAACTGAAGCTTAGAGAAGCTAAGTAATTTATCTAAGATTACTCAAAGGGGTTGAGCCACTTGGCTCAGAACTGGAAGATTAAAATACATGCATTTAAATGGTATTCCTTCAGTCTCCATTTCCCACGTAAAGAAATGCATGAGCAGAGAAGGCTATAGCTTTATCTAATTCAAGAAAACAGTGAAAAAGAAATATTTTCCAGACATCTGTGAAACAAGATTCCTTCAGTGTATGAATCCCAAAAGGACTTTCTCAATTCTGATTGAAGTTACTTTGAGCACAAAAATTCCAGGACATGAATCTAGATACAGTACTCAAATTCCTCATCTCTTTCTAAAACATCTATTCAATATTTATGTCTCATAAGGTTTCCCTCTTGTATCTCAAATCCATCATATTCTTTTCATTACTATTGCATCAGTGATCTTCTTGGGAATAAGTGAATCATAGCTAGACTGTTTGAACACCAGCAATCTTTCTAATAACTATTGCTATGGACTGAATATTTTTGTCCCCCCAGAATTCATATGTTGAAATTATAATCCCCAACGTGAAGATGTTAGAGGTGGGGCCTTTGGAGAAGATTAGGTCATGAAGTGGAACCAATTCATTTTGGACTTGCTCGGGACCTGTTATACTTTTCAATTTCTCTCTTTTGCAAGGGACACATGTATCTTTTCCAAACCTTTCTCATCATTGTATTTTGGGAGTATATAACAAGTTTGATTTCACAGGTTTACAGCTGGAAGAGAGCAGTTTGCCTCAGAATGAAACATACCTTAGTTTCATCCATTTGCAATTTAGCTCATTTTTAAGTGACACTTTGTACTTAGGCTTGAAAATTGATTCTGGAATAGTTAAAACTTGTGTGGATATTGGTATGAATGAGTGTATTTTGCATGGGAAAAGGTATGAATTTGAGGGGTGGTCGGGGGGGAATGCTATGTATTGTGCCCTCCCATTCCTATATTGAAATCCTAACCCCCATATATGATGGTATTAGGAGGTGCGGCCTTTTGGACCTGGTTAGGTTGTAAGGGTGGAGTCCTCAAGAATGTGATTAGTGCCCTTATGAAAGAGTCTCTCTGGAAAGAGCTCCGTCACCACATCTGCCAGGAGAGAACACAGCACAAAGACCATCATCTGTGAACCAGATACTGATTCTGCCAGCACCTTGATCTTGTGCTTCTCAGACTTTAGAATGATTAGAAATAAGTTTAATACTCTTTATCATTTAGAGAAAGATAAGATAAAGCATGCCTATGAAAAGATTGACAGATTGTCTTTAACTATCAAAACAATAGAGAAGATGAAAACATAAAAATTATATTTCATATACCTAAATGTGTAGAAGAAAGGAAATGACAAAGAGCACTGCACATTTAGAAAGTATTACTGTTACTCTTGGAGGTGGGTCAAAAAAGATCTTGCTGTGGTTTATGTCAAAGAGTGTTTTTCCTATATTTTCCTCAAAAGTTTTATAGTGTCTGGTCTTACATTTAAGTCTTTAATCTATTTTGAGTTTATTTTTGTGTATGGTGTTAAGTAGTGTTCTAATTTCATTCTTTTATATGTAACTATCCAGTTTCCCAGCACCACTTATTGAAGAGGCTCTCTTTTCTCCATTGTATATTCTTGCCTCCTCTGTCATAAATTAGGTGCCCATATGTGTGTGGGTTTATCTCTGGGCATTCTATCCTGATCTATATTTCTGTTTTTGTGCCAGTACCATACTGTCTTGGGGAAGATGGGAGGGAGGCTTAAGAGGGAGGGGATATGGGGACATGTGTATGCATATGGCTGAGTCACTTTTTTGTGCAACAGAAACTAACACGGTATTATGAAGCAATTATATTCCAATAAAGATCTATTTAAAAAAAAAACAGTCAAAACCTCTCTCCTCATAGAACTTACATTCTAGTGGAAGGAGAATGGTAATCAAATACTTAAATTTTATAGAATGTTAGGTAATAAATATTGTAGGGAAAAATAAAGCAAGGAGATTTGATGGAGAGTCTAGTGGTTGGGAAGGCACTGAATCTTTAATGTTCTCAGGGAAGATGTCACTGAGAAGGTAATATTTTAGCAAAGACTTAAATGAGGTGAAAGAACAAGACTTGAGAGTATCTTGGAGAGAAGTATATACACAGGGAGAGCTGCTTGGACAAAGATTGTGAGCCAGAAATATAATAATAGCAAGCAAAACAAGTCCAGACCAAAGTGAGTGAGAGAGAGAAGAGTAGGAGATGAGACCAGAAAGGTAATGTTATCCAGACCATGTGAGGTCCTCTGATTTAGGCTTTTATACTGAGTGAAATTGGCAACCAATGGAGAGTTTAAAGAAAAATTCAGTGACATGCAACCATGGTGGCTGTTGTATTTTCAGTGCACTGAGGGGTTAGAATCCAGTTGAACCGTTGGGAGATTTTACCTATGGTCTGGAAAATAGATGATGGTACCTGCAATACAGTAGTAGCAGTGCAATTTGGTTAATTTCTGGACATAATTTAAAGATAGAGGCATTTGGATGTGATGATGATTAGGAAGAGAACGAGAGTAAAAAAAGGTGTGAGGGATGATCCACGTCTTTGCCTGAGTGACTGGAAGACAGGAATTTCTATTAAATTAGAGAAATCTAGAGAAGTTGAGGATTAGGAGGTGATGAAAATCGGGAGTCTTTTACATTAATAGGCATATTAGGTTTGAGATGTCTATCAGGTGTCCAAGTGGAGATGCTAACTATTGAATGCATGGTCTGGAGTTTAGGAGAGTTGACAAGCTACAGTTATAAATTTAGGAGTCAAACAGATTGATTTAAAGCCATGAGAGGTGTGAACATATCTAAGGAAATGAGAGTTGAGACTTGATTTATAAATGATTATAACATACTCACTTATATCATAACTTCTGCTAAAGAAAGTGATAACGTGTAGGGTTACAATCAGTTTCAGAAATCCTAGTTAGGACAGAAATTAGACTTATGAGTATAAATATGTTGATTGCAAGAGCCATTATCTGACATTCATTATGTATTCAAATCAACCAAAATATATGTAATATAAATTTCTCTTCTTAACGAGATGATATTGTCATTTTTTATGGGAAAATGACCATATGTCGTCAGTCATCTGAGTTGTTTTCCTCAATTCCTTAAAAGAATGATAAAAATATTTTAAGAAGTTACTACATACAGTTGTTTATTTATTAAAAAATAAATGCAAGACAAACATAATAAAGTAAAAAGGAGAGGGAAACATCATGTTATTTGAAATGACAAAAGAATTATGACTATACTGAAGTGATGTTTTCAAATTATTGTATTACTCTGTGTTCTGGGAAAAAGTTCATCATTAATGATAATGTTAAATTACAACAGCAACTCAAGGATATCAGCAAATGAGCTAATATTAAGAACAATAAAAATAAAAAGTATAAAAATTCAATTCAATCTAAACCATGCGATTTTTCTGGGGAAGATTCAAAACACCTTCAGGTGAAAGATAATCTATACAAAATGTAGCAAAGAATTAAAAAATACATATTCCTTTTACCAATCTACAAAAACATTCCTCTCTTCCTTCCAAAAATAAAAGCAAACAAAAAAATATCAAGGGACAGACAGCAATAAACAACCCTGACAGTTGTCAACTCATAGCTGACATAGCATTAACTGTTAGACTATGGTGTTCTGTTGAACATAACTAATTTCACAAACTCACAATATCACATGAAATCACTCTATGGTCCTGGTGGAAGGAAAGAAACAAACAAAATTTCTCTGTAATCACCTCTGAGCACAAACAACAACAGAAACAGCAACAAGAAATAGTCCCCTTTTCAGGATACTGCAAGTGACTTCTACTTCATTTCCATTTACAGTTTTGGCCTTGTTCTGTTTTTCCACCCTCCTAGAAAACAATTATTAATGTACTAACCAAGAGGGCCTTAATGTTCCCCTCAGCTTAACTTAACTGTAGTCATCTTTCTTTTTGATTATAGGTCTCTGACCTCACTTTTCTCAGAGGATTTACTTTAGAAAACTTTTAATTGTAAATTCTTTCTCTGTTCTTTGAGATGTAAATCTTCTACCAGTTTCTTGCCAGTTTCACCACCCAAGAATGCCTTACTCAAGGACCTGGGAGCCATATTTTGGAAATATAATCATCAAGAAAGATAGCTCTCCTATTTCTTAGTCTCTGTGGAAGGATAGGATCTTAACTTTATCAGTAAGCACCAATTAAAAAACATGGATGTCCTCATCTCCTTGACCAATCTCCTGCCTAACCCACCCCCAGCATTTAAAAAGTCTCCTGTCTTGTTTCAGTGGTGTTGAATTCAATCTCCCCAGTTGCAAAATCCTGAACTCCTACTGCAATAGTCATTTGTTGTGATTTTTTTTTGGACATTACTTAATAGAATTACCAATGCCTTATAATAACATTCAATTCTGAAATGTAATCTGGTTTATTGAACTCTTCCCCAAATCACCTAACAGAACCACAAATCTTACAATAAGCACCTGCTAACATCTTCTTACTAAGATGTCCCTTATTTCCTTATAACCTATACTGTTTGACTATTGGTGTGTTTCTGGTAAACTTGTCTGGTAAGCACCAATAAGACTAATGTCACCTATAAACATAGGAAAGACTTCTAAATTAATTAAGAAAAAAACATAAAGTTATCAAAATATATTAAATTACAATAAGCTGTGGCTTTTGGAGGAATGAAAGATTAGTGATTAACTAAAATGTACTAGGAGCTCAAACATTTACATCTACAGCTTTTAAAATTCCTTTAAATTATCAAATCATATATCAAATTAAATAGTACACATGCACACACATTCACAGCACAATTCATTCAGAACAGCATTAGAAAATAGGAAAAACATTCTGTAATATTGCAAGGTGTATTATATCTCATTATTGTAAGGGCATGCCTTTTAAGCTGAGATTTGAAAGGCAAGTAGAAGTTCGACAAGGAAAGGCTTAAAGGTTTAATGTAACTTACCTGAAAGTGTTCAATGAGTTAGGATATGAAATGTGATGAGGCCAGTTTCAGGGAAAAGCCCTAGATAACTTGACATGTGTATTCTTTCAAATATTTTAATAAAGGAATAATAACATTCTTTCACAAAATCTCTCAGAAAATTAAGGAGGGAACACTTCCCATCTCATGTTGCTAGTGTTACTCTGATATAAAGCCAGACACAGACATCACAAGAATATACAAATTAATATTCCTCAGGAACACTGACACATAAAAATTAATACATAAAAAAAATTAATACAATAGTAACAAAACAAATCCAGCACCATATAAAAATGATTATATACCAAGACTATGTAGAATTTATCCAAGGAATATACTGTTGTTTTACAATCTGAGAACAATAAATGTAATAACCATATTAATAGAAAAGGGTACAGAAGCCAAATTGTATCATAATCTCAATAAATGCCTGAAAAAGTATCTGACAAAATCCAACACCCTTTGGCTTCCCTGGTGGCGCAGTGGTTGCGCGTCCGCCTGCCGATGCAGGGGAACCAGGTTCGCGCCCCGGTCTGGGAGGATCCCACATGCCGCAGAGCGGCTGGGCCCGTGAGCCATGGCCGCTGAGCCTGCGCGTCCGGAGCCTGTGCTCCACAACGGGAGAGGCCACACGGAGCCTGTGCTCCGCGACGGGAGAGGCCACAACAAGAGGGAGGCCTGCATACCACAAAAAAAAAAAAAAACAAAAAAAAACCAACATCCATTTGTAATTTTAAAAAGTATTCAGCAAACCAGGAAAAGAAGGGGATTTCCTCAATCCGATAAAGGGAATTTACAAAAACCTCACAGCTTACATTATATGCAATGGTAAAAACAGAATGATTCCCCCCTAAGATTGAGAACAAGGCATAAATGTCTACTCTCACCACTTCTATTCAGAATTTTCTTGGAGATTTTACCCTGTACAATAAGGCAGAAATGAGTAGATAGATAGATAGATAGATAGATAGATAGATAGATAGATAGATAGATAGATAGAAGGAGATAGATAAAAGAAGTAAAACTGTCCTTATTCATGGATGACTTGATAATATATGTAGAAGCTATCATATAAAGGAATTAACAAAAGAGCCATTAGCATTAATAAACAAATTTAGTAAGGTTGCAGGATTCAAACTCAGTATAAAAATCACATATTTATATACCTTAGTAACAACAAAAAATAAATGGAAGAAAGAATTCCATTCACAACACCGTCAAAACGGAAACAAAAAAATCTTAATTTAACGAAATAATTGCAAGTCAAACTTAGAACTACAAAACACTGCTGAGTAACATTAAAGAACATCTAAATCAGCAGTCCCCAACTTTTTGGCACCAGGGACCGTTTCGTGGAAGACAAGTTTTCCATGGACTGGGGACGGGGTTGGGGGGGTGGGAGGGATGGTTCAGGTGGTTATGCCAGCGATGGGGAGCGGCAGATGAAGCTTCACACTCAGCAGCGCTCACCTCCTGCTGTGCGGCTCTGTTCCTAACATGCTGCGGACCAATACGGTCCCGTGGCCCAGGTGTTGGGAACCCCTGATCTAAATAAATGGGGAAAAGATGTATGCTCTTGGGTTGTAAGACACAGTATTGTCAAGATGGTAATTTTCCTCAAATTTACCTATTAATTTATTGTTTTCTCTAAAAATATCTAACAGGCTCTTTATAAAATGTCCAGGATAAAGCTAATATTTATATAGAAATCCAAAATACCTAAAACAACAAAAACAATCTCTCAAAAGAAGAACAAAGTTAGAGAAATTATACTTCCTGATTTCCAAACTTAACTACAAAACTATAGAAATTAACCAGTATGTGATACAGGCATAAGGATAGACATATAGATCAATAATAAAATCGAGAGTCCAGAAATAAGCCCTTGCATGTATTCATTTTCAATAAATGTACCAAAAAATTTTACTTGAAGAATATAATATTTTCAGAGTGTTGTGCTTGGGCACATGTGAGGACTCTTACTTCACATGATACATATACAATGGACCACAGACCTAACACCTGTAGAAAATGCAGGAGAAAAATTCTGTGATCTTTGATTAGTCAAAAAGTCTTAAATATGACATGCAAAGCATGTTTCAAAAAAGAGAAATTTGATAACTTTTACTTTATCAAAATAAAAAAAATTATGCTTCAAAAGGCCCCATTAAGAAAATGAAAAGACAAGCCACTCTGAAAAAAAATTTTGCATTTCATATATGTGACAAAGGACTTTATCAGAATGTTTAAAGAACTCTAAACACAATAATAATATGAAAGCAAACATCCCAAATTTAAAGTCCCAATTTAAAAACAAGTTGAATATACATTTCACCAAAGAAGATATATGAATAGCTATTAACCACATTAAAAGATGTTCAACAATATTATTCATTAGGTAAATGCAAATTAAATCCCCAATGACACCACTATACACCCACTAAAAGGATACAATTAGAAGGAGAGACAATAGCAGCCTTTGACAAGGATGTAAAGAACCTGGGACCATCATATATTGCTGGTGCGAATGTGAAATGGAAAATAGTTTGACAATTTCTCAAAAAGTTTAACATAAACTTATCACTTGACACAACAATTCCAGTACTGGGAATTTAGTCAAGAGAAATAAAAACATATTTACATAAGGCAAGCATACAGCATTTTAGTGATATTAACTATATCCCAAAACTGAACAAAGTCCAGGTGCCCATCAAATGATGAATGAATTGATAAACAAATATGGTTTATCCATATTGATCTCAGGTGGCCTTGGCAGCAGCTTGAAGCAGGATTTTGGTTTTCGGCCAGAGATTGAGGTCTGGTCGTGGCAGTGAGAGTGCTGAATCCTAGCCACTAGACCACCAGGGACCAGTGGCCATTGACAAGTCCCTGGCCCATTAGCTATGTAGAAATGAATTTCCACATAGACATGGAAAGTAGTGAAACAAGTGTTTATTAGGAGGAAAATTGGTGTGTGTGGATAGACACACGGGAGAACTAACTCAGAGTCACACTCACATGGTAGTTGGAATCATTTATATGGGGCATTTCTTCCAGGTTTCCTTTGGCCAATCATCTTGTTTGCCTGGTTCTGAGTCGTATCTGGTTTATCTCAGGGTCCTCCAATGTGTGCATGCACATCTCTTAGCCAAGATGGATTCTAATGAAGAGGCTATGGGTAGGTTGACATCACCTACTATGGGGTGGTGCCCTCTCCCTTTTTGACCCCTGAGGAGCCTTTCTGTGCATGTGTAATCAGGAAGGTCTCCTTGACTTTGATAGTGAGGAAAAGGTAGTCTTTTATCTCTTATCTGGGCAGGGCTGAGTTCTTCTCTTGCTCCTGCTATTTTGGAGTATCTGTCCAGAGGGGACAAACTCCAGCTGCTCAGCCTGGGGCCCATCTATCTCCTGCCTCAGTATAATGGGATACAAACAGCTGATACATGCTGCAACATAAATGAACCTTAAAATATGCTGAGTGAAGGAAAACATGCAGAACATCCCATGGTGTTTGACTCCAATTCTAGACGCTTTCTAGAAAAGGTAACTTGATACAGAAAGAAAGCAGATCAATGATAGTACAAGGCTGAGGGTGAGTGGGAGAATGAATTAACCACAAATGATCACCTGCGAACATTTTTGGGTAATGGGAATGTTTATTGGATTGTGGTGATTGTTGAAGAACTGTATACATTTACTAAAAATAAAGAAAGATAATAGAGGAGGAGTGAGTTCCTTTATGTTGGTGCCTCTCAGAGGAGGAGATAATGGAGCTAGGTCCTGGAGTATGGGAAAGATCCAGGCTAAGTAAGAGTGTTGGGGAAGAGATTAAGGACATCAAGGAGGCTTCCAGAATAAGAACAACAGGTAGTTGGTTAAATGCTACCACATCAGGATACAATAAAGGTATGAAGACATAAACCAGGGTAGCTGCTGATGACAAAATTTCCACACCTGAAATATTTGCCTAAGCTTGGTTCTCATCTCTCTTCTCTTGCTTAGAATCAAAGGAAAATCTTCTCCTTTATATGACAGCTGGGGAGTGCAAGAAGGAGGGTCTCAATCCCAACAGCCCTTTGTCCTGCCTTCCCTGGTGAGCCTGGATCTGGGTAGAGGAGGTGAGAGTGTCAAAATTCCTCTGTTTTAATTATAGGTATCTGCTCACAACTGAAGAACACATCTCCCAAGACTAGAAGAATACAAAGTTAGATACATCTCATTCTACTCTCCTCTGCCTCCTTGCAGAGCAGTTTGCTTCTTCTACTGAAGAAGCCCTTCCTCTCTCCAGTTCTCTCACATTCATGCTCAGGGAGCTGCATGTCAAGTAGAGACATAGATCCTGACAAGGTTTTACTAGGGCAAAAGCAAGAAGACACCACAGAACACCTTCTGATCCTTGGGAACATTTAGTAATCTTGTCTAATGATCAGACCTTCCTGATCATTAGGCAGATTTTATCAACTGTTTCTAGCTAGGTGGGCTGAATGGGCAAGCACAGGACCCCACACTCAGAAAGTTCTCTGATTTGTTTAATTCTCTGCTATCACCATCTTGGAATTCTGAATAACTTGAACTTTGAACTTCCATTTTGTAATGGAAGGACAATGAAACAAAGAAACAAATCATAACAGCAATAACAATAATAACACCATCAACAAAATTGAGCTTATCAAAAACTACACATCTATGTCCACTTAAAAGATACCACAACATTATAAAGAAGAAAAAATCAGGCAGAAATGTAGGCAAAACTCAGCAATACCCCAAAATGTGAGAATACTTCTCACTGTAAATAAATAAGGAGGAAATAGTGACAGAAAGACAGCAATGTGCTGAGTACCAAGTGACATTGTTAAACTTGTACAAAATGATACTTCTTATTAAAGGATTAGGGAAGCAACTGAAGCTTCAAAAGGCAAAGTTGACTTGATAAGGGGAAAAGTACTTAGGTCATAGAACACACTTGTCTAGTTATCAAAAAAAAAAAAGAAAAAAAACACAGCTAAACAATATAAAGATATTTAAGGGGGCATGAAGGACTTTGGAAAAAACAAATAGATCTAATATAAAATCACTGGATTTTATACTTGGGAAGAAATAACCATCTGTCTTTCAATGAAACTGTGTACAAGCCCCTGTGTCTTTGTCTTTTGAAGTAAAAGGTTGACTCAAGAGTTAATGATTGAGAAATGTGAAGACGTAGAAACAAAGAGTAGCTGTTGGGCTGGGAAACTGGTAACAATTTAGACTATAATTCTTCCACATCACAGAATCACTGAACTCCCAATTCCCTGAAATATATAGATAAAGGCCTGACACATATTCCTAAGTTGTTTGTACAGGAAGCAGACCCCCACCAGATGAAAATTGCTCACTTCAAGAACATAGACCCTAGACTGGTTGAAACCAGAAGGGTGTTGATGCTTGAAACCACCTTGATACCAACCAATCCCAGAAATGTCCACGAGCTGATCATGCCTGCACCTTGAACACTGTAAGACTCCTCACTACCTCCTCCAGGGGTGGAGTCATACAGTCCTGAGGGCATTAGCCTGCTGTGATCCCCTTTGCCTGGCAAAGCAATAAAAGCTACTCTTTTCTACTTCACCCCAAACTCTGTCTCCACATTTCTATTCAGCACTGGTGAACAGAGGCCGAGTTTTGGCAACACCAGCATACTTATTGAATTGCTCCAATGGCAGCAACTGCTCCACTTCAAAGGTTCAATACTCATTTTGTTGCTAATTCCTCCCTCCCTAACATAACCCTCCTAATCTCCAGTAATTCCTTCAGTAGTGTTTCCAGGGTCCATCACTCCAACCATTCTCTTGCCCAATACCTTCAAATCCATTAACTATATTCATCTTTTCTCCTCTATAACACAACATTCTGATCCTGAGTAAATCTAGCTGTCTGATTTCCTCATAACTGTTAGTAGATGTTGTAATGTTTTTTGATATACCATAAAACTGTAGTGTCCAATATTTGTGTAACTTTCATCACTGCCAAGTTATCTTTCTCTGTTTCTCTAGGAAGATTTTTTTCTTGTTTTCCACAAAGACAGTTTCAAATGGTTTCGTTGTCTTCATCTTCTGATTTCTTCATGTAACTGTCCCCCAAAAGTTGTGCCACCCTGTGAAAACAGACATGGAAGACTTACTCAAGACTATTTCAATGGAAGGAAGAGATTTAACATAACTCCACTGAAATGAAAGGTAGTGGAAAAGTATTGGAGGATGTTAGAAGAGAGGCTGGAACATTCTGTGTTTGCTCATTGGCAAGAAATGAAAGTTAAGTCCCAACTCTCCCACAGGGACTGGAAGATAGTAATTGTATCTTCCTTGATGGTTACATTTCAAAAGGATGGCTCACAAGTTCATGAAAAATATATTGCTGGGTTGCAAAACTGACAAGAAGCTGTGAGGAGATTTACGTCTTAAAGAGATGTAGAAAAAAATGTACAATTTAAAGTTTTCTAAAGTAAATCCTCTGAGAATAGGAAGGATTGTGAAGTCAAGACCCAATAGGCAAGAAGAGACAAGTCTGAAGTTTGGTCAAGCTGAGGGTAAATTTAAGGCCTTGGTCCTACGCCCTCACTCTTAATTAATGACATCTACTTCACATAAGCCTTTCATCATACATATGAGTTGACTTACCTTTCTTCCTAGGAAAGTGGTTTTCCTTATTTCCTCCTCTCTTCATGCAACCTAAGCCTCTTTCCTTGTATCTTGCATTCCATAACTTTGGCTTTCTTAGGAAACTAATTTCCCCAACTATCCCTTATATCTTCAACCATTTAGTCTCTTCTTACTCCTTTCCACTAGTATCAAGTTATTTCCCAAACAGCAGGAACAAAACAATAAAGTCCGTTGGCTCCAAATCACTTTTATCTTACCTTCTATTATTCAGCTTCTCTTTAGAGCCAAATTTATTGAAAGATTTGATAAAATCACTGTCTCTTAGTCTTTACTTCCTATTTTTTCACCCATTAATTTTTCTCTGTATCACTTACAAAAAACTTCCTTTATAATAAAAAGCAATGGTGATTTAATGGTTCCCTTTATACTTGGTATTTCAATAACATTTGGGTGTACTGAGTATACTGCCTGTTTTGATATCTACTTAACTACCACAATACTATAATTTCCTCATTTTACCCTTGAGGTACAGACATATTTTGTTTTCTTCATATAATATTTACATTTGCTTTTTCCTAAATTCTGGAGTTATAAGAATTATGTCTTTCTGGGCATACACCCAGAGAAAACCATAATTCAAAAAGACACATGCACACCAATGTTCATTGCAGCACTATCTACAATAGCCAGGTCATGGAAGCAACCTAAATGCCTAACAACAGATGAATGGATAAAGAAGATGTGGTACTATATACAATGGAATATTACTCAGCCATAAAAAGGAAGGAAATTGGGTCATTTGTAGAGATGGGGATGGATCTAGAGACTGTCATACAGAGTGAAGTAAGTCAGGAAATAGAGACACAGATGTAGAGAACAAACATATGGACACTGAGGGGGGAAAGTGGTGGTGGGGGTTGGGGGGTGGGATGAATTGGGAGACTGGGATTGGCATATATACATTAATATGTATAAAATAGGTAACCAATAGAACCTGCTGTATAAGAAATAAATAAAATTAAATTAAAAATTAAAAAAAAGAATTATGTCTTTAACTTTCTTCTTATCTACACAGTCTCTCAAATTGCATCCACTTCTGTTACTATCTATAGACTGATAACTTCTGTGTATTTCTACTGTAAATATTCCTCTCGAGTTTCTGACCACACATAAAACTTAACATCTCAGTGACAAAAAAAGAAAACAAACAAGAAACAATGAAATTGAGGACTGGTTCATTGAAAAGATAAACAAAATTGGCAGGCCATTAACTAGGCTAACCAAGAAAAAAAGAGAGGGCACAACTAAATAAAATCAGAAATGAAAGAGGAGAAATTACAACAGATATCACAGAAATACAAAGGATCATAAGAGACTACTATGAACAATTGTACCTCAACAAATAGGACAACTTATAAGAAATGGATACACTTCTAGAAGCATACAGTCTTTCAAGACTGAATCAGGAAGAAATAGGAACTCTGAATAGACGGATTACTAATGAGGACATTGAAACAGTAATCAAAAAGCTCCCAATAAACAAAAGCCCAGGGACAAATGGCTTCACTGGTGACTTCTACAAAACATTCTAAGATTTAATACCTATCCTCAAACTTTTCCAAAAAATAGAAAGGAGGGAAACTGTTCAAAGACATTTTACAAAACCAGCATTACTATGATACCATAAGCAGAGGAGGACATTACCAAAAAAGAAAATTACAGGCCAATATCCCTGATGAATATATATGCAAAAATTCCCAATAAAATATTATCAAATGGAATTCAACAATACATTAAAAGGATCATACACCATGATAAAGTGAATTTATTCCAGAGATGAAAGGATGCTTCAACATCTACAAATTAATCAATGTGATTGATAACAATAACAAAAAGGAGGAAATTTATATTATCATCTGAGTAGATGCAGAAAAACATGTGGCAAAATTCAACATTCATTTATGATAAAAACTCTCAGTCAAGTGAGTATAGAGGGAACATACCTCAATAAATAAAGGCCATATATGACAAACCCATGGCTAACACCATACTCAGTAGCAAAAAGCTGAAAGCTTTTCCTTTAAGGTCAGGAACAAGAAAAAGGAGGCTCACTTTCACCACTTTTATTTAACATAGTATTGTAAGTCCTAGCCACACCAATTAGGCAAGAAAAAGAAATAAAAGAAATCCAAATTGGAAAGAAATAAGTAAAGCTGTCACTATTTGCAAAGGACATGATATTATATAGAGAAAACCCTAAAGACTCCACCAAAAACTATTAAAACTAATAAATAAATTCAGTAAAGTCACAGAAAACAAAATCAATATACAGAAATTTGTGCCATTTCTACACATTAATAATGTACTATCAGAGAGAAAAATTAAGAAAATCCAATTCAAACTGCATCAAAAAGAATAAAATATCTAGGAATAAATTTAACCAAGGAGGTGAAAGATCTATATACTGAGAACTATAAGACACTGATAAAAGAAACTGAGGAAGAGACAAAAAATGGAAAGATATTTCATGCTCATGAATTGGAAGAATTAATATTGTTAAAATGTTCATACTACCCAAAGCAATCTACAGATTCAATGCAATACCTATCAAATTTCCAATGGCATTTTTTACAGAACTAGAACAAATAATTCTAAAATTTCATAGAACCACAAAAGACTCCAATAGCCAAAACAGTCTTGAGAAAGAAGAATGAAGCTGGAGGTATCACACTTTCTGATTTCAAAGTATACTACAAAGCTATAGCAATCAAAACAGCATGGTACTGGTGCAAAAACAGACACACAGATCAATGGAACAGAGTAGAGAGCCCAGAAATAAAACCACACATATATGGACAATTAATCTAGGAAAAAGGAGCAAAGAACATACAATGAAGAAGGCACAGTCTCTTCAATAAATGGTGCTGGGAAAACTGGAGAGCCACATTGAAAGGAATGAAACTAGACCTCTATCTCACACCATACACAATAATTATCTCAAAATGGATTAAAAACTTACATGTAATAAATGAAACTATAAAGTTCCTATAAGAAAACATGGGGGTAACCTCACTGATATGTGTCTGTTTTGTGATATGTTTTGTGGATCTGACTCCAAAGACAAGGGAAACAAAAGCAAAAATTAACAAATGTGACTACATCAAACTTAAAAGATTTTGCACAGCAAAGAAAACTATCATCAAAATGACAATGAGAAGATATTTACAAATCATATATCTGATAGGGGTTGATATCCAAAATATATAAAGAATTCATACAACTCAACAACAAAAAAACAAACAACCCCCTTTTTAAATTGGCAGAGAACCTTAATAGATATTTTTCCAAAGAAGACATAAAGATGGCCAACAGGCACATGAAAAGATGTTCAGCATCACTAATGATCAGGGAAATGCAATTCCAAACCAGCTCACACATGTCAGAATGGCTATAATCAAAAAGACAAAAAATAACAAGTGTTAATGAGAAAGTGGAGGAAAAGGAAAAGGAACCCTAGTACAATGTTGCTGAAATGTAAATTGGTGCAGCCACTACAGAAAACTGTATGGAAATTCCTCAGAAAATTAGGAATAGAACTACCATAAGACTCAGCTATTCTGACTTTTGAGTATTTATTTGAAGAACATGAAAACACTAATCTGAAGATATATGTATCTCTATGTTCACTGAAGCATTATTTACAATAGCCAAGATATGGAAAAAAATCTGAGCTGGCCATCAATAAATGAATGGATAAGGAATATGTGTTTTATATATACAATGGACTATTATTCAGTCATAAAAATGAATGAAATCCTGCCATTAGAGGCAATATGGATGGATCTTGAGGGTATTATGCTAAGTCAAATAAATCAGGTTAAGAAAAACAAATACCGTGTAATTTTACTCATATGTGGAATCTAAAAAAAAAAAAAAAAAAACTGAAAAAACTCATAGAACAGATGAGTGGTTACCAGAGGGGAAAGGGTTTGGGATGGAGGTGTACAAAATAGGTGAAGGAGTCAACAGTGCAGTGATGGATGCAAGGCTTGTGGTGATCACTCTGTACTGTATATAGATGTTGAACTGTAAAGGTGTACACCTGATTTTATATATATATATATATATATATATATATACACACACACACACACACACACATATAAAACATCTCACTATGGATGTAAATATGGTACACAACTAACCCATTCAAAACTGAACTCATCAGCTTTATTCTCCTGTCCTCAATGTTGTCTTCATATTTCTCCCCATTTTTTATTAGATGGAACCATTTACCTAATAAAAATCTGGGAGTCACCTGTGATTTTTCTTTCTCTCATTCATTTCAACTCAAATACCAAGTCATTTTGTTTCTAAATGTTAAATTGTCTTGAATCTACATTTTTTTCTCTATTTTGACTTTTACTTCTCCACTTTAGGTCCATTATCTCTCATCTAGTTTATTGTAATATCTTTCTAGAATCAAGCCTGGATCCCTTCTAAGAAATTCTTTAACTAGCATTTTAATATATAAATCTGGCTATTTTATTTACTTACTTTGAAAATTTTGTACTATGTTCCTTACTTTAAACACTTTATAAAATAGTTAAACACCTTGAATCTTACCACTTCAGGCAAATTCTCCATAATCCTAAACACCTCTTGTACTATTTTGTATCTATCCTAATTGCCATTTAGTTCTTCAGATGTTAAATGGTCTCATATCTCCAAGTTTTAATATTTGCTTTTTCCTCTAACTGAAATACACCTCTACTTCCTATACAACCTCTCACTGGGTATATTAGTTAGCTGTGCTGCAGTAGCAAACATTGCCAAACTTTCAACAACAAATTTATTTTTCTCATTCATTTTACACGCTGCCATCATGAGTCAGCTGCTGTAACTTTACTGAAAAGTAAGGCATTTAATTATTATTGTTTTTCTCTTTAACTTGACAAAAGCCCCTTGTTTTCAGACATTTCGTGTTCTTGTTCTTTTGTCTATTTTTGTCAGTACCTTGAATAGTATGTTGGACTTTTAATAAGAAATATTGAACGAAATGGATATGTTAGCATTCAGACAAACCTTGATGCCTATACTTCAGATTTAATATACAACTAGTATCTATATAATGTATGCCTTTCTTTTTATTTATTTTATTTTTCATTACATGCTATGATTTTCACCAAGGGAAAACACCAAGAAATTAAGTGTACAATAGTGTGTAAAAATCATTATCTTAAGGTCAAAAGAAATCCAGAATACCTAAAATAAAGGCTTGATTAAGTATATTTTAAGTTACTTTTTAATTATTATTATTTTACTACATTCCCAAGGACACAGTGTAAAGTGAATTGGAGTGAAAAAAATTTGAGTGATCAGTATCTTCATGGCCTAAATTACCTTGAATAATTTGCTCATCTCTAACTGTTATGAGCAACTTGAATGGACATTTTCTATATCAATTAACATTATACTGAATATATTTCAATTTAATTTCCTCTTAAATACCTTTTCTATGTGCTACATGGAACAAGATTCTGGGGTGTGGCCTTCATTTCCAGTTTATTTGCTTTAGTTGAAAGATAATTTGATTGCTTTCCTTTTGTGTTAGTTAGGATCCTATTAGAAGTTTTTCATACAAGTATGAAACTCAAAATTGAGTTTATAATTATCTGTACAGAATTACTTGGTGTATTTATGTGAACCTTTTCTAAAGAGTATGATTATTTCTGTCTCATATAATATGTAAATGGAGAAGACCTGAAGGTAAAATTCAACTTGTACTGAATAGACAACCATCCTAAGAGCTACAAACACCAAACACAGATCAGTAGAAATTTCTTTAAATCCAGCCCCAATTTACTCTCTTGGACTATTCTAATAGATAAATAAATGAGTTCTCTATATCTAGACATGCCATGTTTCAGTTCATTTATTTACAACCAGAGTGATCCTTCTGACTTCTAGTATGATTTTATCATTCCCCTGTTTGAGAGTCATCAATGTTCTTTTAAGGAATCTTGTAAACTTTTCAACCCCTAAATCCTAACATTGGCACTCTAGCTATATTGCATTAGCTGTGTTTGTGTCAAAATGTTTTGATTTCTATGACTTCACATATAATCTTCTTTATATCTGAAATGACTTTTCCCATCTTCTTTTCACTGGTGAAATGTTTGGCTTTTTTTAATGACTAAGTTATTTAAACTGTTGGGTTCCTTCTTACTTTATTTATTTTATAATTTATTCAACACATAATTATTAAGAAGCTACAATGTGTTGGATAGTATAACAAGACCTGGATAAATAAAAGTAGATAGTCACTCTAAGCTTTTTGTGAAATAGAATATCCAATGGCTCATATAAATATAAAGACATAGCAAGTGAACAGTGCTATAAAGAAAAGAAATATGGAATTATGATAGAACATAAATTAGGAACGTTACCAAATCACTGAGTTAATGAAGCCTTTCCAGACAAAATAATAATTTAAACAAGAAGTAAAAGATGAGTGAATAGGAGCTGACTACATGAAAAGTGGAGCAGAGAGAATTCGAAGCAGAAGGAAAACCATGTCAAAGTCCCTGTGGTAGAAATTGGCTTGGAAGATACAACATTTTGAAAGAGGATTCATCTAGGTGGAGGGAACAAGCATAAAAGTCTACAGAGTTGATAGGGTTCAGAAAAGTTCATAGTCTTCAAGAGTTAAATATTTATCTTAGGAATAATAGGATAACATTAACATACTTTAGTTAGGTTGCCAATATAATGAGAGTAGCTATATTGCAAGATTACTCAGGGTGATATTCAGAATATCGATTGTAGGGAACAAAGAATGTCTGTGGTTTTGATTGGGAGTGGTTCATATTGAAGAGACAATTTGAAAAGTTGTATTGTCTGTTGACACATGGCTAAGATTCACTAGTGTACGATCATGAATAGGAGTCAGCATTGTTAGATATTCTACAATGCAGTTAACAGTTAGACAAAGAAAAAAATTGTCCTGTAAGAAATTAGTATTTTTTGAATAATGCATTTTTATTTGAGACTAGAGTCTAAGTATATCTTACATATAACACAAAGTAAGTTTCTTGCATAGTTTTATTATACTGAATACCATATGCAAATTATTTTGATATCACTTAATTTTTCATAAATTCAACTACAGTCTTTTCCAAGGGAGAACTGTACTTTGCTTTATTTAAAATAAACAAATGTTACCATTTTAGAAAACTTCACTACTGACAAAAATACTGGTAATAATATTCGAGTCATCAATACAACACATCTATTTAAGGCTATTTTTATATCTGTTACATTTATCATAGTTTTATGTATGCATTAATATTCTGATTTAGTATTTTTTAAAAGAATAAAATACAAAAAATGTCAACAAAATTCAGGCTGAACATTGAAACTGAGTTGTGTAATATTCTTCACAAATTAAGTTACTATGGCTACTTCAACAACATGTATTTTTCCCTTATTGAAGCAGTGACACCATCAATATTAAGTAAACAGTTTGCAATGAATCACTGCTTTATTTTTCTAAACAAACTAAACAAAATTGGAAAAGATATATACATTTAAATTGCGTGTTTGACATTGTCAATGCAATGTTTTAAATGTCTTCTAATTAAAAATAAAAACTTTAAAAACATTTTATAGCACATGTTGGAAACCTGAGTAGCCACACAATACTATATGAAAATTAATAAAGCCATTCATACAAGAGACTATGAGTACAAAGAGAGACAAAATCTAAATGAAATTTCCACTGCCAATACTACTTTAAAAAATAATATATTCATGAGGTGAAAATTGTTGAAAATCAGCTATATAATTAAATGCAGTCAAGAAAATTGTCCATTACATGTGGGTAAAGGAGACATTCCATTTTCAGACATCCTGTTATTACATCTATCTTTTAAAAAATCCCTTTTTTGGGTTCACTTTCCCATACAACTTCTGCAACATTTCTCTCTTCCCCTTTATAGAAAAGTTAAAGGTTTAAAATATTGTTCATGCTCTTTGGTTGCCCAGAAGCTGATCCGTGTTTCCCTTCTTTTTTCTCTCTTTATAATTACTCCCGTGTAGTTCTCCTACAGTTTCATGGTTTTAAAAGAATATATGTATGCAACTCCTAATTTTATATTTTCAGCTTTCTCCAAAACTAAATGTCTATATCCAATTCTGTACTCAACAGTTTCAATAGGGTATCTAAAAGGTCAAACTTTATATGTTCAAAGGGACTCCTCTTCTTAACACACACACACACACACGCACACACACACACACACACACACCCTTTACACACGTTTCTGCATCTCAATTAATTGCCACTCTATTCTTCAAGTTGTTCAGATCAAAGATATTTGACATATCCATGATTCTTTCCTTTCTTGCATACCCAAAACAATTTAAAAGGGTAACTTCTCATCTCCACCTTTAAAATATATAAGGAGGCTTCCCTGGTGGCACAGTGGTTGAGAGTCCACCTGCCGATGCAGGGGACACGGGTTAGTGCCCCAATCCGGGAGGATCCCACATGCCGCGGAGTGGCTGGGCCCGTGAGCCATGGTCACTGAGCCTGTGTGTCCGGAGCCTGTGCTCAGCAATGGGAGAGGCCACAACAGTGAGAGGCCCGTGTACCACAAAAATAAAGAAATAAAAATAAAATATATAAGGAATCGGACCACTTCTTATTACACTGCTACCACACTGGTCTAAATCACCATAAACTCTTTATCTTTTTAGACTTAATGAACACATTAAATAAACTCATTTAATATTTTCTTAATTGGCAACCTGTATTGGGAGTTTCATATACTATGACAATCAAAGTAGACATCTCTTGCCCTGATGGACTTATACAAATCAGTATGTAATCAAATTGAAACCAGTACTAGGGAGAGAGAGAGAGCGAGAGAGAAAAAAAAAAACTGAATGCTTTAAGGAACTGGGGAAGTCTAGAAGTCTGCTCTGAAAAAAAAGATGTTTAAAATTAGACTTGATGAAGCCATAGAAACAAAGCAGGTTTAGAATGAGATGAAGAGTTCTGTAGGCAGACATAGCAGCATGAACAAATATCCTGGTACAGGAAAGGGCTACGTGCATCTGTGTAACACAAATACCAGTGTGCTTGGAGCATATTGAGTTGAAGGGAGAATACTGCAATAAGTTTTGGCATACGTATGGGTCAGATGATTTAGGGCTTTGTAAATCACATTAATTTAATTGTTCCAAAGTTTATGTCAACCTGGCTATCATTTAGAGAGTGGATTAGAAAGGAATAAGACCAGAAATTAGAAGACAATTTCAGGTTGTTGGCTTTAGGTGAGTGGACTTCATTCAAGCAAGATATGACTGTAGCTCAGACTGTAGAATGATAGGGAGATGAAGAGTTGTGGATGGATTCAAGATATACTTAGGAATTAGGACCAACAGAAGTTGGTAATCGATTGTGGTATTAAAGAGGTGAGATGCCAAGGATTGAGTTCAGGGACCTGGCATGAACAAGTGAGTGAATAACAGTGCTATGAACTGAGTTGGGAAAGACTGGAGACAGAAAAGATTTGAGAAAGACCAACAGTTTAGTTTTAGATGTGTTAACTTTGAAATGAGTCTGTGAAGTGCATGCTATGTTATTTATCTCTTGCTGCATAACAAATTACTCCAAAACATAGCAGCAAATATATATTAGTGATCTATTGCTGTATAACAAAAGACTAACATTTAGCAGCTTAAAACGACAGATATGTATTTCTCATACAGTTTCCTGGGTCAGGTTTTTCTTTATCCATTTATCTATTGGTGAACTCTTAGGTTGTTTCCATGTCTTGGTTATTGTAAATAATTCTGCAATGAACATGGGGGTACAGATATCTTTTTGAGTTAGTATTTTTGTTTTCTTTGGATAGTAGCTAGAAGTGGAAAGCCTGGATCATATAGTAGCTCTACTTTTATTTTTTTTGAGAAATCTTCATAGAGTTTTCCAAAGTGGCTGACCCAATTTACAATCCCAACAACTGTGTACAAAGTTTCCTTTTTCTCCACATCCTCGCCAACATTTGTTGTTTCTTTTCTTTTGATAATAACTATTCTTTCAGGTGGGAGGTTATATCTTATTGTGGCTTTGATTTGAATTTCTATGATGATAAGTGATATTGAGCACCTTTTCATGTACCTGTTGGCCATCTGTATGTCTTCTTGGAAAATATTCAGTTCCTCTGTCCATTTTAAAACAGGATTGTTAGATTTTTTGCTATTGAGTTGTATGAGTTCTTTATATATTTTAGATATTATCAGATATATTATTTGCAAATAGTTTCTCTCATCCATAGGTTGCCTTTTCACAAACTCTTACTTGGATTATTTTCATAACCTCATATTTAGTATTTCTACTTACATTCCTGTTTCCCCCCACCCCAACCTTCTTGAAGATGCTGATATCTTACTACTAACTTTGAAAACATATTTTTGAAGGATAAAATTTTAAACATGAGGTTTTAGCATAATACTTGGTAAACAGGAAAATGTAATAGAACGGAGATCAGAAACAGTTTAAACTTCAAAATCTTGAGCAAGGTATAAAATATTCAAAACATGATGCTTAAAGTGAGTCTCTTACCTGTCAACATACAGAAAAATAAATGCCAAATAGATATAGAAGCTAGCTGAAATCTCAGATGTGTTAGTTGAATAGCTAATAAAATGTTTGTCTCATAATAGATTTTAAAATGCTAACATTAAATTTAGAAACCATAAACAGGAATAGATTGTATGTAATAAAATTTAAAATAACCTGTATATCAACAATGATTATATGTAGTAAAATTAAAGAGGAAGCTAGGGACACTATTTTCACATATGTTAAAAACTCATCTTAAGTAACCTGGCTATATAAAGAGCCTATTTTAAAAAAGAATAAACTATAAGATACCAACAAAAATGGGTATGTAATATAAATAGTTAAACCTCAGATAAAAATAATTTAAATTCATAAAATTTAACTTCACCAAAACCAAAACAAAACAAAACAAAAATAATGAAACTATGTAATAGCATTTTTGCATAGTAAACTGCAGCATTTTAAAAGAATTATGTACTCATTATTATGGAGGATTTGATAAAATGTATGTTTTTATACTCTGCTATTTTTGTTAAGCATTTATGTAAAATATTACGACATTTCTGAAGAAAATTTAGCGATATAAATTAAACATTTTAAAATGTGTACATTTTAATTTGGTAATTCAAGTTGCAAAATCATCCTAAGGGAGCATCAGAGATGAGATAAGAATTTTAGGTACTATAAAATTCACTGTGCTCTTTTTATGAAGAAAAAAAATGGCTTAAATATTCTTCCCTGTGATAACTATGAAATTGACAATGTTCATTACAAAAAGTTGGAAATTATTTAACCATAATAAAACATGTTTGAAGAAAATGACATAAGAAAATGCTCCTGATATCATATTAAATTTAAAAACTCAATAGACAAAATATATTTTACAATATAATTTTGCACACTTGTGCATATGTACATATATAAAAAGGAAACAAAAAGCAAAATGAAGCACAACAAATACCAAATATTTATAGTGGTTTTTCTCTTGGCTGTGACATGACAGGTGATTTTAAAATTTCTTTTGCTCACACATTTTGTATTTTCTGCCCTATTTTTTATACTAGGAAAAATATATAGAAAAAGAAAAGAAGATATCCACTATCACTTAGCTTAAAGAAAAAAATAAATAAAAGAAAGAAGAAAAGGAGAAAAAAGAAAAATAAGTGACATAATTTTTTAAAGAAGCCAATTGCAATTCTATAAACAACAAACATTCTCTTAATTTCCTGAGGCCCAAATGGATACAGCTCAGACTAAGTCCCTACGTTAAGCCTCAGGATTCCAGGAAGACTGAAGCATTATATCTCTTTGTAATTATATTTCAAATATCAGTTCATTTACATTTGGTAGTATATGAGAAGGCATTTGGGGGAGGGTCCCACTTTCCTGAACTCTCTGTGCAGAGCTTGGGTCCCTGAATTTGTGAATCAGAATGTTTAAACAAAAATCAGACCATTAAATGGCAAAGGTATTTTCCATGTCTTTTTTCCCCTTCACAGACTCACTTAGAATCAGATCTTCAGGCCTCCTTGTTCTCTGTCCCTTTATCCTAGAGCTTGCCCTAAGTGTATTCTACTGATATCAAGTGAGTTCAGTTTTCTCTCTTCTCTGAGACTTACCGTGACCCTCCAGCTCTATGGATTTAAATGTAAACTCCCAAAGAAAGGTCTCACCCAATAAGAGAGAGAGTCAGAGAAAGAAACAGAAAAAAGACAGATATGGAAACCCTCATGCCATCAAATCTCTTCATTCAAAATATCCAAACTAGTGTAAAAGCAGAAAGCACTCTAGATATTTTTATCAGGATTTAACATAGGAAATTATGTGATTATAAAATCATTGTAATACAGACTAGAAAAAAAACACACAAAAATCTCTAGACTGGGCCTCCAGAAATAACTTCTGGAACACAACAGAAATGAAATTCCAGAGAACTAACACCACTGGCACAGTAAGAAAGTGAAAAAATGGAGCTGAAATTAAAGTAACATAATATCATAAATAAATAATAAAATCAACCACTGTGGAGACATTTCTTTTCAAGAGCCCTAGCCTCCTACGACATTTCACATACTATAAGAATTAGATTTGTAGCTATTTGTCTGGTTAATGGTTTAGATCTAAAAGGATAATAAAACTTCTCTTAGTTCTCTTAGGGGCTCAAATGAATACAGCTCAGACTAGGTCCCTAGGTTAAACTTCAAGATGCTAGGAGACTGAAGTGCTATATCACTTGGTATTTATATTTCAAAAACAATGAAGCCACAGAACTCTCAAGGTCATAAATGCAGAAGGATTATACTTACATATGGAAGGGTTAGATTTAGGACTTAGGAGCACCCCTTACATTCCCTTTCAGGAGGAGAGGAGGACAGCTGCCTCCTTCCCTCTATAAGCAGGGAAAATTGTATTTCTTTGCCCTTTACCTGTGGAATGTCTGTGTAGGAAGACTCTCCACTGGTTTTCATCATATCCCCCTAGGGGTAAGCACCAGAGCAAAGAGGGTATCAGTGCATTTATTTATTGTGAAGAGATTAATAAGAAATTTCCTCTGATCCAGGATACCTCCTGTGTGCATTCAGAATGAAATGAATAAAGATGCATATTAAAAATCCATAATCACTAAAGTAGTAATAAGAAACTCAGGGATCAGAAAGCTAAAATGTCCACAAAACTGGAGACCAGACACTGAAACACTTTTGAAGAAAACCCAACTTATCCAAACCTTGACTGGCAGAAAAAAAGAAAATCACCTGTAGCAGCAGAAAATTGGGTTCTGATTCATGTTCACTGCTCAAATGTCATATGACAGAAACCAATTTGTGGAATCTAATAGCCATCCAGAATTCTAGCTATCAGGCAGCCTGGAAACATAGTTTTGTTGTTCTTTCACTTTCACACTACAGAACACATGAATGAATGCTGAGTTGAACATATCCTCAAAAACTCCTCACGTCAATTCTCTTCATCATTAAGTTCTCTATCCATTCTTAATACAGCCATATCCTCCCATCCATTAAAGATCAGCATTTGATTACCTGAACACATAAGGTGGAGCGGGAAAGGTATGATAATAAAAAAGTATGCTGTATTTCTCCAGAATAATGATATACTATTTTATTTCTTTGTGAGGGTTCCTTTGTCCTTATTTAATGCTTTTTATGTTTTTGTTCTTCTTGTTGCAGTGACCAGAGTTTTATGTAAATGAGGTTACATGTAGAGAAAACACTATTCCATAGACAAATATATAGTAAAATTGTATTGTTGTAAATAATGAAAAATCAAATATTTTCCTGTGTTCTTCAGAATCCGGAAACACTGTCAAAACAAGATGAAGATTAAAATACTCTTCCATTTTGGGAGAAATAAATTATGTATGTTTTAATGTATTCATAAACCTGAGAAAAATAATATTCAGAGAATTATTATTGTCCAAGTAAATCTATATTACATAAAAAATAATCATCTTCCAAATTTGAGTACCTGATAAATGTTTCCCTTAATAGAAGTAAAGAAACTTTAAACAACTTTTTCTCTTGCCAGATTCTTTATATATTTGTTAATTAGTATAAGATGAATTTTCCTGCAATGGAAAGGAAAGGGGAAATTGCCTGTTGTAGATTTCCTGTAAGAAACATGTAAGAGATGCTTTGATAAGCAAAACAAAACTTGAAATAGGAAAATATCATGAGAAAATGGGAAAAAAATAACCAATAGAAAGGGTGTTAATGGCAATAAAAAACACATTTAATTAATACAATCTAGGGCTCATTTAAGAAAACTCCCAGAATTAAATTAAAAAAAAAAACACAACTCCCATAACATCCTGAAAAATGAACTGTTAAAGGTTTAAGACTTGAAGATGTAAAGTGAGTTTTGAAGAGGTTTTGGTGCTCGAGTTGAGAAATAATAATGGATTTATTGAAGAAAGAGGGCATGTGACCACAGATATAGACAGAAATGGAGAAAGCATTTGGGCTATCTCTCTAGGATCATACTCCAGAACATTTTCCCCTCTTCTTTCCTCCCATTCTACCCACTGAACACCAATGAGTCAAATGTTCTACATTTTTTTTTTCCTCTAGTCCAAACAATAGTATCTCAACTGTTAACCAGTTATGAGAGTTAAGTTTTTTAAGCCTGGCATAGAAACTCTTTATGCAGCATGTGGAAGAGGAGTTTGAATTACAATCTCAGGGATCAAAGAGTACAGTAAATCACCAACGTCTTCTTTTGTTACCAAATCCAAGATTTTACTGCTTGCCGCACGACAGGCTAATAAGAGAGACAAATTTTGGGGACAAGGAATAGTGACTTTATTCAGAAAGCCAGCAGATCGAGAAAATGGTGGAACGGTGTCCCTAAGAAACATCTTACCTGAGTTAGAATTCAGGCTTCATTTGTACTAAAAGGGGAGGGGGTTGTTGCAAACATCTTGATTCAGGAACCCTTTGTTCTTGCAGCTGTCCTTGTGGGTCTGTTCAAATGTTTCTATAAATCTGCAACAAAACAATTGTTGTTTTCTTTTCTGCAAGTTTTTATCTCTACATGAATAGAACAGTGTTATACATTTAAAGGTCAAAAAGCCTCGAGAATGGGCTATCCTGTATATTTCAGGGCATAGACAACATTCTTTTACAAAGGTGCAGAGCCAGGGAGAATAAGCACAGGCAACAGAGCACAATGGTTAGAGCATATTGAATAGATTCAACATGGAGCCAGGTTTGTTCTTCTCTGTTACACTTTCACCTGTATGGCTAAAGAAAAGAGATACGGTGGTAATCAAAAGCCTGGTAATAAAAGACGTGGTAATCAAGCACTGAATTAAAACAAATATCATCATAAACTGTGATAGATTTTCGTTACAAATTTTAAATAATTGAATCAATTAAAGCATTAAATTAATTTTCTCCAAATGCAAAAAAAAAAAAAAATTAAAATAGAGCAAATTTTGTTGTTCTACTGTGAGAGATAAACAACAGCTTGCAAGTTCAGCACATTCTGAAACCAGTAAAAATGTCAGATTTCAGTAAAATATGTTGATGATTTTCAAAAGAATATCTTGAGCACTTTGCTTCTTTCATTCCTACAGTTAAATCGTTAAAAAAAAAAAAATGCTTGTTAAAAACTAGTCTCCTGGTCAACACTGGATAAAGCAACTCTCCCCAGTCATAACATTTCCTGCCTTCTTAAGGAAAACAATTTCTGACATAATAAAATTAATCCCCTCACTATTTATCACTTTTTCAAGGAGCTCAAGTAAGCAATATTCAGATTGCACAGATTTAAGAGAAAAACAAATTTTCATTAGCAACTAAAAGTCATCATAATCATAGCTATGGCCAGATTAAATGTGCATATTTGGATGCCAACAATGATGATTAAGTTAATATGTCGCCTTTGCCAGTTTTACCATGGCAATTTTACAATTAAAATTATCCAAGTTAAAACTAATAGCCTCAATATGTAATTAACAGTGCTACAAATGGAATATAATGCACTGATTCAGAAAACTGAAAAATGTACAGATTTTTTTCCTTTCTTCTCATTCCTCCAGGAAAAAGAGACAAAGAACAAAATTTAGAGAAACGGAAAGTTGATGATAATTGTTAAGCATTCTATTGGTAAACACTTAAGATCTGTTAAAAACAAACATAAGTGCAAACTTTTTGTCATTCATTCTCTTATCTTCCCTTTTCATTCACTGTGAATTACATCTTCTTTAGTCCTGAGCAGAAGAATTGACAAAGTAAAATGTCTGCTTTAGTCAACTGCCTTTTTATGATATTTTACACATCACTCTCCCCACCTGTCCTATTTATAATTGATACTCTAAAGCTAGCTTCTAGTTTCAGAGGTTCTAAGACAGTAATGAAAACAGTTTTCTTATTTGAGTACCATCATATCTACTATCTAAGTTGGACTCCTCCAGAGACAAGGACTTAATTTCAAGTATTTTAATAAAGAATAGAGCTAGAGATATAAAAGTGAAGAATTAAGGAAAGTGAAGTAAACCATAAAGTGTATGGCAAAGACCAGGTTTCTAATAAGGGCAGTTGGGACTCAATTTCATTATGAACTCTCTGAGATAATGGGTGAACATGCCTCAGAATCAGCCTAATCAGGAATGGAAGGCTGAATCATTTATATACTGATTGCATGCCCCACTGGTTGAGAGTTGCCTAGCAGTGTCATCTTTTATCTGCCCTTTGGTTGTGCCTATATGTAGCCCAGCAAGCCCCGTCTCTTTATAGGCACTTCTTACGATCAGCCATCAGATGACTGTCAACTGTCAGTAGCTTCAGATAAACTTAGGTGAGCTAATGAGATATGGAGCAGACATCAGTGGAGTTGGCTCTCTGTTTGATGCAAGTCTCTAAGACAGATTCTAGAATGAAAATAGTTAACAAGACAAACATCGATTGCTCATGCAGTTTATGGAATTTATGATAGCAGACAAGTCTAGACAACTAAATCTGAAATCAAATGATTTGATTACATTTGGTACTGTCAACCTCAAAGATAAAAGAGCCAGTTATTCTACCAGCAAACGGGGTTTATTTGGGAACAGCAGAGAATTACAATTCGAGATAAGCAATCTATGGTGAAAAATAGGCAAGTCTGAAAAGACAAAGAGAAAGTTTGAGTTTGAGGTTGTGGTGGTTTCTAATTAGTTGCAAGTGGCAGTTAGTGCATTGTTGCTGGGGCAGAGAAGGATTTTCCTTCCTTTTCTTAAAAGCAGGAGATAAAATTCCCATATGTCACCTCTTATACCAGAAGAAAAGTAATATTCTTATGATAATGGATAAGAAGTTGAGACTGAGATAATTCATATGATTTTATACAATGAATTCTAAATGAACAGAACTTGCTAAAAGAATTATCTTCCTTCCTCCTACTGGTTATGAGGCTGCAATGAGTGGCACATGTATGAGAGCTCCTCCTTCAGGGCTTCCTGACTGCATTTTAAATGAGGTCTTTCTACCTTCCTTCCTTCCTTTTTCTTTCTTTCTTTCTTTCTCTTTCTTTCTTTCTTTCTTTCTTTCTTTCTTTCTTTCTTTCTTTCTTTCTTTCTTTCTTTCTTTCTTTCTTTCTTTCTTTCTTTCTTCCTTCCTTCTTCCTTCCTTCCTTCCTTCCTTCCTTTCTCTCTTTCCTTCTTTCTTTCTATTTTTTTTTGTCTGAAATTGTCTTTACCTTCACTCATGAAGGATATTTTACCCGCATACCGAATTTTATGTTCACAGTTACAGTGTTTCAGTACAGTCCCTCAGTATCCACAGGGGATTGGTTCCAGGAACCCCCACCACAGATACTAAAATCCATGGATTTTCAAGTCCCTTATATAAAATGGCATAGTATTTGCATGTAACCTATGCACATCCTCCTATATACTTTTTTTCTTTATAGATCTTTATTGGAGTATAATTGTTTCACAATACTGTGTTAGTTTCTGTTGTACAACAAAGTGAATCAGCCATATGCATAGATATATCCCCATATCCCCTCCTCTTGTGCTTCCTGCCCAACCTCCCTATCCCACCCTCCCTATCTCACCCTCTCGGTCATTGCAAAGCACCGAGATAATCTCCCTGTGCTATGCTGCTGCTTCCCACTAGCTAACTATTTTACTTTTTGTAGTGCATATATGTCGCTGCTACTTTCACTTCATCCAAGCTTCCCCTTCCCCTTCCCTGTGTCCTAAAGTTCATTCTCTACTTCTGCATCTTAATTCCTATCCTGACCCTAGGTTCACCAGAACCTTTTTTTCTTTTTTTTAGATTCCATATATATGTGTTAGCATATGGTATTTGTTTTTTCTCTTTCTGACTTACTTAACTCTGTATGACAGACTCTAGGCCCAGCCACCTCACTTCAAATGACCAATTTCCTTCCTTTTTATGGCTGAGTAATATTCCATTGTATATATGTGCCATCCTCTTGTGCTTCCTGCCCAACCTCCCTATCCCACCCTCCCTATCTCACCCTCTCGGTCATTGCAAAGCACCGAGATAATCTCCCTGTGCTATGCTGCTGCTTCCCACTAGCTAACTATTTTACTTTTTGTAGTGCATATATGTCGCTGCTACTTTCACTTCATCCAAGCTTCCCCTTCCCCTTCCCTGTGTCCTAAAGTTCATTCTCTACTTCTGCATCTTAATTCCTATCCTGACCCTAGGTTCACCAGAACCTTTTTTTCTTTTTTTTAGATTCCATATATATGTGTTAGCATATGGTATTTGTTTTTTCTCTTTCTGACTTACTTAACTCTGTATGACAGACTCTAGGCCCAGCCACCTCACTTCAAATGACCAATTTCCTTCCTTTTTATGGCTGAGTAATATTCCATTGTATATATGTGCCACATCTTCTTTATCCATTCATCTGTCGATGGACATTTAGGTTGTTTCCATGTCCCAGCTATTGTAAGTAGAGCAGCAATGAACATTGTGGTACATGCCTCTTTATGAATTATGACTATTTTCTCAGTGTATATTCCCAGTAGTGGGGTTGCTGGGTCATATGGTAATTCTATTAATAGTTTTTTAAGGAACTTCCATACTGTTCTCCATGTGGTTGTATCAATTTACCTTCCCACTAACAGTGCAGGAGGGTTCCCTTTAAACCACACCCTTTCCAGCATTTATTGTTTCTAGATTTTTTTGATAATGGCCATTCTGACCAGTATGAGATGATACCTCCTTGTAGTTTTGATTTGCTTTTCTCTAATAATTAGTGATGTTGAGTACATTTATGTAAAAACTGACATTTTGTCTTATCCCTATGATTTTTCAGCATGAGGAAATCATGCTGGTCCTAATTCTCTTCCCAACCAAGTTATGGTCCTACAATCCACCTGAACTCTATTTGGGAACACAGACTCTCTCTGTGCTTGTATAGAGATTTTCATTATTCCAATTTCTCGGCTCTCAGCTCAAGTTTTCTGACATAAAACTCCTTCTTTGGTCTATTTTACTGCTTAAACCCTTGTTACACATTTTTTGGTAGTTGGGGGAGTAAAGTAGGTCCTTATTGATCACATAATCTCTTATGCTCTGATTCCTTCAGGACACAAGATTTTCATAAAGTGAAAGTCCATTTAAACAACATACAAATGAAGAGTATTAGCAGCAACTCAGAAGCACCCTGATGCCCTCGTCTGGTCTTTACTCAATCCAAAGGTAGTCACTGTCTTGATTTTTAACAGCACAAATTAATTTTGCCTGCTTTTGAACATAAGTGGAATCAAACTTTAAGTACTGTATTATGTGGGGCTACTGTTCAATATTATACACGTCATTGTAGGTCATAATAGATAATTCTTTATGATTACTTTCAGACAGTCTGCTTTATAAATTTATCACAATATATTTCTTATACAGTTTGTGGACATTTGGTTTATTTCTAATTATTGTCTACTGTAAATAGTGTTTCTATAAAAATTATTGAACATTTGGTAAATATACATATGCATTTCTGTTGTGTATACACCTACAGGTGGAATTGCAGAACCATAGTTTCTATGTATTTGTTCATTTTTATTGGATACTATTAAAATTTTTTCAAATTGATTTTATCAGTTTTATTTTTAAATTGCTATTTTATCTCATAGTTGCTGCTAAATGCAATTATAATAGATCATTTTTTATTAACCTTGCTAAATCCACATATCTATTTTAATAGAATAACTGTCAAATATTTTAGACTTTCTATATATACAATCATGTTGACTGCAAATACCCATAATTTATTTCTTCTATTCTCATTCTCTTCTCTCATTTTATTGTACTGGCTAAGAAAATCATTTTAATGTTGGGTAAAAGTCTTGAATAAAAATTATTTTAACAGGTAATTTGAATCAATACTGATTTTGGAATAAAGCTTTCAATATCTTATTATTAAATACCTTTCTCACAGAAGAATTTTTGTAGATACTCATCAGAAGAAGATCAACTTTTTTTTTTTTTTTTTGTGGTATGCGGGCCTCTCACTGTTGTGGCCTCTCCCGTTGCAGAGCACAGGCTCTGGACGCGCAAGCTCAGTGGCCATGGCTCACGGGCCCAGCCGCTCCACGGCATGTGGGATCTTCGCATGAACCCGCGTCCCCTGCATCGGCAGGAGGACTCTCAACCACTGCGCCACCAGGGAAGCCCCCAACGCTTTTTTCTAGTTTCTAAGCAGTGTCATGAATGGGTGTTGAATTTTTTCAGATGTTGGTTTTATATCTACAAAGACAGTCTATTATTTTCCTAGAGTTGTAGTAACAAGTTCCCACAAATATAGTGTCTTAAAACAACAGAAAACTTATTCTCTCACAATTCTGAAGTCTGAAAGTCCTCCAAAATCAAGACGTCATCTGGGCTCTACAAAAGTTCTTACATTTAAGTTATAAGCCATTTTAAGTTTATTTTGTGTATGGTGTGAGGCAGTGTTCTAACTTCATTGATTTACATGAGGCTATCTGTTTTGCAACACCACTTGCTGAAGCGACTGTCTTTTCTCCATTGTATATTAATTGACCATAAGTGTGAGGGTTTATTTCTGGGATATCCTGTTCCATTGATTTATATGCCTGTTTGTGTGCCAGTACCATAATGTTTTGATTACTGTAGTTTGTAGTATTGTCTAAAGTCTAGGAAGGTTATTCCTCCAGCCTTTTGTCCCCTCAGAGTTGCTTTGATAATTCTGGGTCTTTTGTGGTTTCTAGGATCATTTATTCTAGCTCTGTAAAAAAATTCCATGGGTAATTTGATAGGGATCACATTAAATCTGTAGATTGCTTTGGTTGTAAGGCCATTTTATTAATATTAATTTTTCCAATCCAAGAGCAGGTAATATCTCTCTATTTCTTTGTATCATCTTCAATTGCCTTTATCAATGTTTTATAGTTCTCAGCATATAAGTCTTTCACATCCTTGGATAGGTTTGTTCATATGTATTTTTTTGAAGTGATTTTAAATGGGATTTTTCTTTTCTCTTTCTAATATTTCATTGTTAGTGTAAAGAAATGCAACAGATTTCTGTATATTGATCTTATGTTCTGCTACCCTGTTGAGTTCTTTATTCATTCTAATAGTTTTTTGTGAAGTCTTTAGTGTTTTCTATATAGAGTATCGTGTCATCTGCATACAATGAAAATTTTACCTCTTTCTTTCCAATTTGGATAACTTTTATTTCTTTTTCTTGTCTGATTGCTGTGGCTAGGATTCCAAAGCCATGTTGAATAGAAGTGGTGAGAGTGTGCATCCTTGTCTTGTTTCAGAATTAAGCAGGAAGGCTTTCAGCTTTTCATCTACTTTGGTGAGAGTCTTTATCATGAATGGATGTTAAATTTTATCAGATGCTTTTTCTGCATCTATCGTAAGGATCATGTTGGCTTTGTCTTTTTTTGTTGTTGTTGACATGGTATATCACACTGGTTGATTTATGTATGTTGAAAGATCCTTGTGACCCTGGAATGAATCCAACTTGATCATGGTGTTTGATCCTTTTTATGTGTTGTTGCATTTGGTTTGTAGTGTCTTTGGTTTTGGTATCAGTGTGACGGTGGTTCATAGAATGACTTTGGGAGTATTCCCTCTTCTTCAATGTTTTGGAAGAGTTTGAGAAGGATCAGTAAAAGTTCTTTGAATGCTTGTTAGAATTACCCAGTGAAGCTGTCTGGTCTTGGACTTTTGTGTGCAGGATTTTTTTTTTTAAATTACAGATTCTATTTTACTTCTAGTGATATGCATGTTCAAATTATCTGTTTCTCCTTGACTCAGTTTTGGCAGGCTGTCTGTTTATAAAAATTTGTCCAATTCTTTTAGGTTGTCCATTTTGTTTGCATATAACTGTCATAGTATTCTCTTATGATTATTTGTATTTCTGTGGTGTCAGTTGTTAGTTCTCCTCTTTCATTTCTTCTTTTTTTATTAGAGTATAATTGCTTTACAATGTTGTGTTAGTTTCTGCTATACAGTAAAGTGAGTCAGCTATATGTATACAGATTTTCCCTTCCTCTTGGACCTCCCTCCCATCCCCTCCATCCACCCATCTAGGACATCACAGAGCACCAAGCTGAGCTTCCTGTGCTTTATAGCACATTCTCACTAACTATTTATTTTACACATGGTAGTGTATATATGTCATTCCCAATCTTCTAGTTCATCCCACCCTCTCCTCCTCCCACCATATCCACATCTCTTCTCTATGTCTGCATCTCTATTCCTGCCCTGCAAATAGGTTCATCTGTACCATTTTTCTAGATTCCACATATATGCATTAGTATATGATATTTGTTTTTCTCTTTCTGGCTTACTTCACTCTGTAGAACAAACTCTAGGTCAATCCACATCTTTACAAATGACCCAATTTTGTTCTTTTTTCTGGCTGAAAAATATTCCATTGTATATATGTACCAATCTTCATTATCCACTCATCTGTCTTTGGACATTTAGGTTGTTTCCATGTCCTGGCTATTGTAAATAGTGCTGCAACCACAACTCAAAAGAACACAAGTACTCCTCTTTCATTTCATATTTGTTTATTGGGGTTCTCTCTCTTTTCTTCTTGGTGAGCCTGACTAGGAGTTTGTTGACTTTGTCTTTCCTTTCAAAAGAACAGCTCTTGGTTTTATTAATTTTTTTCTATTGTTTTTTTATCTCTATTTTATTTATTTCCTCCCTGATCTTTATTATTTCCTTCCTTTTGCTGACTTTAAGTTTTGTTTCTTCTTCTTTTACTAAATTTTTCAGGTGGCAGATTAGGTTATTTATTTAAGATTTTTCTTGTTTTTTGAGAAGGGCCTGTATTGTTATGAACTTTCCTCTTAGGACTGCTTTTGCTGCATCCAATAGATTTTGTATGGTTGTGTTTTCATTGTCATTTGCCTCAAGGTATTTTTTGATTTTCTCTTTGACTTCATCATTGACCCATTGTTTTTTTAGTAGCATGTTGTGTAGTCTCCATGTAATAATTTTTTTCTTGTTTTTCTTTCTGAGGTTGATTTCTACTTTCATGACATAATGGTCAGAAAAGATGCTTGAAATATTTTCCATCTTCTTAAATTTGTTGAGACTTCTTTTGTGTCCTGGTATGTGGTGTATCCTAGAGAACATTCCAAGTGCACATGAAAAGAGTGCGTATTCTGGGTTTTTTGCATATAGTGCCCTATAGATATCAATTAAGTTTAACTGCTCCATTGTGTCATTTAGAGTCTCTGTTGCCTTATTGATTTGCTGTCTGGAAGATCTGCCCATTGATATCAGCATGGTGTTAATACTATTTTGTTCTCCCATCAATTTCTTCTTTTATGTCGGTATTAGTTTTATGTAATGTTTTGCTTCTATAGTGGGTACATATATATTAATGAGTGTGATATCCTCTCCTTGTATTGAGATCATTTTATTATTATATAGTGTCCTTTTTCTTTCTTTATGGTCTTTTTTTTAAACTCTATTTTGTCTGATATGAGTATTGCTACTCCCACGTTCAGGTCATTTCCATTCGTATGAAATATCTTTTTCCATCCCCTAATTTTCAGTCTATGTGTGTCTATCACCCTAAAATGGGTCTCTTTAAACCTTTTTTTCCAGTTGATTTTGTATTTCTTATTTCTTTCTTTCTCCTTTTTGTTTTTCCTTTTGTTGTTTGATGGTTTTCTTTGTTATTATGATTGAGTTCCTTTCTTTTTGGTTTCTGTGAGCATATGGTATGTTTCTGATTTGTAGTTACCCTAGTTTACAAGTATGTTAATGCAAAATTATATCTACTTGCTTCAGACTGATAGTCATGTAAACTTAAACACATTCTAAAAGACCTATATTTTCTTACTCCCATCCTCCACAATTTGTGATTATGATGTTCTACTTTACATCTTCATGTTTATTCTTTTGCTGTTCATTATAGTTATAATCACTCTCACAAAATTTTTTTATTGTTTTTTTAATCTATGTACTGGCTTATTTAATTGATCTTCCATCCATTTATATATTTGCCTTTCCTATTGTAATTTTCCCTTTCCTATATATTATTGCTTCTTTTCTATTTCAATGTTCTATTTCAAGAAACATTTCAATGTTTCTTTTAGGATAGATTTAGTATTGCTGTACTCTTTGTTTTGATTGTCTGAGAAATTCTTTATTTCTCCTTCTATTCTGAATGACAATTTTTCTGGGTAGAGTATCCGAGGTTGCAGGGTTTTCCCTTTCAGGACTTTGGATATAGCTTGCCACTCCCTTCTGGCCTGCAAAGTTTTTGTAGAGAAATCAGCTGATAACCTTGTGGAGGTTCCCTTGTAAATGACTCTTTGTTTTTCTACTGCTGACTTTAGAATCCTCTTTATCTTTAAATGTTGTCATTTTATTTATGATATGTCTTCGTGTGGGTCTGTTTGACTCTTTGTGTTTCCTGAACCTGGATATCTGTTTCCTTCTTCAGGTTTGAGAAGTTTTCAGCCATAATTTTTTCAAATACATTTTCAATTCTCTTTTCTCTCTTCTCTTTCTGGAATACCTATTATGCATAAGTTGGCATGCTTTATATTATACCATAGATCTCACATATTGCTTCAATTTATTTATTTTTATTTGTCTTTTTGTCTGCTGTTCTGATTGGCTGATTTCCATTATTCTATCTTCCAGATCACTCATTCATTCTTCTGCATTATTTAGTCTGATATACATTGTCTTTACATTTTATTTTTCATTTTATTTAATTTTTTAAAATTAATTTTTATTGGAGTATAGTTGATTTACAATGTGTGAGTTTCTGCTGTATGGCAAAGTGAATTAGTTATATATATATATATCTCCAATCTTTTTATATTATATTCTCATATAGGTCATTACAGAGTACTGAGTAGAGTTCCCTGTGCTATACAGTAACTTCTTATTATTTATTTGTTTTATATATAGTAGTGTGTATAAATTGGGAGATTGAGATTGTCATTTTCTTTAGTTTGGTTTTTATCTCAGCAATTGAGTTGTCTAATCTTGATTGGCTTCTCTTTATGATTTCTAGTTCTTTGTTACAGTGACTTGCATTTGTATGAATAGTCTTTTTTTTTTTGTTCTTTTAGCATTTGTATTACCTCCTGTCAAGGTCAGGTAGACTGATGAGGTTTGTTTCATTGTTTGTTCTTTTAGGCGATTTCTCCTGTTCTTTTAATTGGGAGTATTCCCTCTGCTTTTTCATTTTACTTATATTTCTCTGACTATGAATTTAGGAGAAACGTTAATGTACTTTGGTCTTGAAGAGCTGATTTTATGTGGAAATGTCCCTGTGTAGACTCCTTCAGTCCAATATTTTTTGTGCAAAGGCTGTATTTGACATGGTTGCCTGCCACATCTTCCCTCAGAACATGCTGGCCATTGTCCCCTTGATAGGGGGTGTGTTTGGTGTTGTGATATCCAAAGAATGCACTGGATGTTAGGCAAGTCCTTTTCTTTGTTCTGTGGTTGTCACATCCTTGTCAGGGACAGGGTCTGCTCCCCAGTTGTTGGAATAGAAGCCCCCAGATCCAGTTCTAAGCTGCAATGTGAGGTAGGTGGGATTAGAACACTCCCTCTGGGAAAGGAGCAGCTGCATGTTCCTTCCCAGGAGCTGTCCACAAGGATGTGGGACTCTGTGATGCCACCTATCACCTAGTGTGCATGCCCACAAAATCTGCTGCTTCTGGCCCAATCTGCACTGTGGGAGTGCTGATAATCAGCTTGGACATCAGTCCCAACTTTGGCGAGTATGTGTTCTCAAAGTGTGAGCTATCCAAACCCGCTGAAACCATGAGGTCTCAAAGCCCACCAAAGCCATGCCCACTATGGGACATTAGATGTCAGCCCCAAGGCATGCATACTCCCAAAGGTCAACTTGGCAAGAACCACGTCCCAGAGTGAACAGGCTGACAATGAGGCTTCTGTGGCAGACCCACACCCCTTCCTTCGCACATTGATGATGGGGTTCCTATGCCAGAACCCTGCTCCATCCTGTTCACACCCCCAGTGGTGGCCTGGGCCACACTTCAGACCCTTAATGTTGTCACCACACAGCCAAACAAATCCTCTCCCTGTGTTATCTGCTGAAGCCCATGTTTCAGCACTCAGCCACTGTGCACACCAGCAGGCTCACATCTCAGGCTGGGAAATGCAGTGACATGGCAGCTGTCAGCACCAGTTGTTCTCTATCCTGCTTGACAGCAATCCGGCCCATGAACACTCCTCTTGGGCAAATTCCAAACCCCTGCATCTCCCTATCTGTCCTGGCAGACCTCCTGGATGGTGAAGGAGGTTCCTAGGGTGAAGAAACGTTTCTTCCTTCACAGCTCCCTCTCAGGGATGCAAATCCAGTCCCAGTTTCTTTTTTTTTCCCTTTAGTCCTACTCAGTTACATTAGGACCTTTCTTGCAATTTTGTTTGTATGAGATCTCCTGCCAGCTTTCATTTGGTATTCTTTGAGAACCATTCCATATGTAGATGTATTTTTGATGTATTTGTTGGGGGGAGATGAGCTCCACATCCTTCTATTCCACCATCTTGAGCTCCTCCTCTCTTCCATTTTAATATATTTAAGACTATAATTTACTCTTTAATCACTCTAAAAATAGCTTTCATTCATATTTCACAAGTTTTTGCATCTTATATCTTGACTATTATACACTTCAAAAGTATTCTAATTTCCACTGGATTTCTGCTTTGGCCAGTGTGTTATATAAGCGTGTGTTTTTAATTCATATTGTGTATTTACTTATTGTTTTTGTTGTTTATCTCTCCAGGACTATTAATTTCAACTGTGGTCAGAAAATATAATATGAATTATTTATATCCTTTGAGATATGCCAGGTTTTGGTTTGTGATCCAGAAAATAATCAGTTTTGGTAAAGAGGTAATGTCCAGGTGAAAGAGATGAGTATTTGGTCATTACTGAACGCTCTGTTTTACTAACCAATATCAATTAGGTCAATATTCTTAATCATGTGTGTGAAATATTTTACATCTTTATTTAGGAATTTTTTTACTCTTTCTATCATTAACTGAAAAGTCTATGCTAATGTCATCCACTGGGAATAGACAGTTTGCCTATTTTTAAAAATTCTTTTGAATTTGCATTATATATATTTAAATTATATTATTAGATAAAACAAATTTAAAATATTATACTTTCCTTTTGTAATGATCCTCTATTCATTATGAATTATATCTATCTCTAATAGTTTTTACATAAAGTCTACTTTGTCTAATGTTAGATTGAATTCATCAGATGTACTAGTTAGCTAGAGCAGCTGTAACATAGTACCACAAACTGTGTGGCTTAAACAGAAATTTATTGTTTCATAGTCTCACATGTTAGAAGTCCAAGATCAAGGTACTGGCAATGTTAGTTTCTTCTAAGGGCTATGAGAAAGAATCTGTTCCATGCCTCTTGCCTAGCTTCTGGTAGTTTGATGACAATCTTTGGTATATTTTGTCTTGGAAAAGCATCACCCTAATCTGTCTTCATCTTCATATGACATTCTCCTTGTATACATGTCTGGGTCCAAATTTTCCCTTTTATAAAAGGACATCAGTCACATTGGATTAGGGAAACACTCTATTCCAGTTTGATCTCACCTTAATTAATTACATCAGTAATGACACCATTTCCAAATTAGGGTACTGTGAGGTACAGGGGGTTAGGATTTTAATATATGAATTTTGAGGGAAAATAATTCAACCCATAACATCAGATTTGCTTCACATAAAAACCAATGCCTAATGTCTCAGTAACTTAGTCCACCACTACATTTACAGAATATTGAGTCTGTAAGTTCAGCTGTGATAGAGCTGTTCTAAGCTCTTTCACATTATTATTATTATTTTTTATTTTATTTTTTGTGGTACATGGGCCTCTCACTGTCGTGGCCTCTCCTGTTGTGGAGCACAGGCTCTGGACGCGCAGGCTCAGCAGCCATTGGTCACGGGCCTAGCCACTCGGCGACATGTGGAATCTTCCTGGACTGGGGAACGAACCCGTGTCCCCTGCGTCGGCAGGCAGACTCTCAACCACTGTGCCACCAGGAAGCCTCTTTCACATTAAAAAAAATTTTTTTTTAATGTCAGAAACCTTGCTAAAGGAGCAGCACCTATCTGGGATGTGCTCTTTTCATGGTAATGGGAAGGAATACAAAATGTCAAGAAAAGCCATAAAAACATATTTAAATCTCTGCTGGAATAGTGAAAGTCAAATCCATGCACATTTTATTGACCAATGCAAGTAATATTGCAAGCTCAACATCACTAAAGTGAGAAGTATAATATTCTTATAAAGTTTATGGGGAAGGAGAATAAATAGTTACTGAAAAATATAATTTACCTAACATTCTTTTACTTTTAATATTTCTTTGTCTTTATATTTTAAATTTGTCTATTGCAAATAGCATATCTTTTTCCTTATAACCTAAAATAATATCTTTTAATTAAAGTATCTATTTCATTAAATGGCAAATGCTTATATTATAATTTTATAAAATTTATACCATGTATAAGATTGGGCAAAACTATGACTTTATTTTAAAAATCCTATTTACTAGAGTTCTTAATAAAATTATAAGTTCTTTAAATTGTTAAATTTCTAAGTAGTTAATAAAGATTTTTGTTACAGCTTGACTGATTTATAATTTATATAAAATGAAAGCCACATACTCTAAGGGAATAGTTTGAGGCATTTTGCAAATTTGTACAGTAATGCAACAAAACCCAAATTAGCTTTTAGTGAGCTTCCCTCACTCCAAGTGCTTCCTTGTGCACTTGGTCATGCATTTTTCTTTTGTATATATAAATGGATTCATTTGGCTAATACTTTGTTAATGTTTCTCTATCTATCTCCATGATGGGTATTGGACTCTATTTTCTTTTTTATGTGGTGTCCCTGCTGGACTTTAGTAACAGGATAAGATTTCCCCTTTAAAATAAATTGAAAAGTATTATTTTCTCCATTATTCCATGAAAAATTTAAATAAGATTGGTAAATTTTTATTTAAAGGTTTAAAAAAAATTACCAGTGAGGCAATTAAAGCTAGATTTTACTTTGTGAAATTATTTTAATTTAATAATTAAATTCATTTAATTTATATAGAATTATTTATTTTTTCTCCTTCTTGAAACTGTTGTGTTTTTCAAGGAATGTGTCCATCTCATCTAAGTTGGTATGATATTTAGCATAAAGTTGTTTACCATATTTTCTTATTATCATCTTAACATCTATAGGTCATGTGCTGAGGTGCTTGCTCTTCTTCCTGAAACTGGTATTTTTATCCAATTTCTTGATGCTTTTAAATTAAACTTTGTTTTTATTAATTTTTTGTTGATTTTATATATTGATTTTGCTTTCTGTTTCTCTATTTCATGAATTTCTGCTCTGATCTTTTTTATTCCTTCTATCTGTCTGCTTATCTTAGGGTTTAATTTTCTCTTCTCTTTCTAACTTGTCACAGTGAAATAAGCATTAATTAGCTTTTGCTGCATTCCATAAATTTTGATGTATTTTATTATTTAATTTGAGGTATTTTCTAATTTCTTCTGTGCATTTTTCCCTTTAACATATGGTTTATTTAGAAATATAAAAATGTCAACATATCTATAGGGTTTTTAAATTTTTCTGTTATTAATTTTTAATTTGGATCCACTATGGTAAGAGATCATACAACTTCAATCCTTTTAATTTAGTGGGACTTATTTTATGACTTAGCATATGGTGTATACTGGTTAATGGACCATGTACACTTGAACAAATATATATTCTGGAGCAGTTTGACAAAATATAGATGTTAATCACATCAATTTAGCTATCAATGATGTTTTAATTTCTATACTCTTAGTGATACCTAACTTCTTCATATTTCAACTACTGAAGAAAATTATTAAAATATTCATATCTCATTATTGAATTGCCTATTTCTTCTTTCTGTTCTGTAAGATTTACTTTGAGAATTTCAGAGGTCTGTAATTATGTGCACATACATTTACAAATGCTTTTTAATCATACTCTATATATACTTTTACCATTAAAAGTGCATGCTTGTGTATATTTTAGTGATTTCTCTAGGGATTACATGATACATCTTTAATTTATTGAAATCTATTTCAGGTCATTCCTGATTTAAATTTGGTAGATGCAGTACATTTTTACTAGTACCTCTCCCTTCCCCTTTATATTTTATTTACTATTTTTGGCATATGTATTACATCTATTTATTTATGTTATATATCAAAAAATATTTTTATATTTTCATTTTTAAACATATATATTCCTTTAAAGGAAATTGGTAGAAGTAAAACTTGCATATATAATATGAGAGTGTGTGTGTGTCTACTGACAAATTATGATTTCCAGTGTTTTTCTTTCCCATAGATCATTGTTATCAACTGCTGTCATTTTCCTTCAGACTGAAGTATTCTTTTAGAATTTTGTGTAATATAAGTCTGATCAAATTGAATTATTTCAGTTTCTATTTATATGTAAATATATTTATTTCTGAAGGATAGTTTGGGTCTAGAATTCTAGGATAACTGCTTCTTTTATTACACTTTTCCCAGTACTTTCAATTTGTCATTCAATTGTCTTCTTACCCACTCTTTTTTTCTTTTTGGCCATAGCTCAGATGTTTATTATGCCATTTTTTCGAGGTAAGAGTTGTATTATTTTTCTCTTGCTTTTTCCATGTCTCCCATGATTTTCCCTTTATATTTTGCTTCTTCAATTTATACATATATATATATATATATATATATTTGCAAATATGCATGTGTGTGTGTTTTCATACCTGGGTTCTTTCAGAGCTTCTTAGATGTGTAATTAATGCTTTTCTCTCGTCTGAGAAAAAATTGTCATTATTTTTAAAATATTTTACTTCTCCTGGCCCTATCTCTTTCCCCTCTCCTTTTGAGATTCCATTTTAACATGTAACAATTATTTCATACCACATCATAGATCTTAGATCAGTCAAAATAAAGTCTCTACATCCTTGCTCACAAAGTTTTTTTTTTTCCTGCTCTCTGTTTAAATTTTCAGGCTCATTTTGCCACAAATTACTCTTTCATATTTTTTTACAATATAGCTTTAGTGAATGTTTATGAACCTACTATATGTTTTACATTCTTTGAAAGAACGTCTACCTCTTTATAAAATATTTCACCACCTTCTTCATTATGATATCCTTCAAATGTCAGCTTAATCATTCCCTTCTCCAATGAATCTATTGTTACCTGTCAATGACATCCAAAATCAAAGAAACTCAAGATTTTAGGTAGACAAAGTTTATCATAACTTAGAAAAAAATACTCTTGTTCACACATAGAATGTCCATGTTTTTCTTTTTAAATACCCAATAGTTCAAAGTCTGATTCCTAGTCCTTAAGTTGGGATACTATATCAAAATTTTGAGAGAAATAAAAGTGCACTGTAAACATTTTCTGTGACATTGGCTTTGTTAGTTTTGTTGAAAGATTTAAAAACCAAACAACTGAATCAAGATGAGTTGTTGTCATTGAGATTTTGTGACATCCATCGGATTAGATGCAAATAGACCACTGTGATATTACCAGCCTGATTAGCCTTGAAGACATTCAACTCAGGATTCCTGCTTCTAAATGAATGTATTCTAGTGGAATTGTTGACGTCTGAAGATACTGGCATAGTGATATGGTGGCGACATCAGAGATTTGAGTTGTTTTCAGAAAAAGTATAAATTAGCATGTAGACATAAATATGTGAATTATATTTCATATATAAAATATAATCATATTATTAAGGGAGCATAAATGTAGAGAATTCTGAAGTAGGTTATAAGAAAATAAACACATGAACATATACATACAGGTAGACAGACACAACAAAGAGATAGCTTCAGAAATAAAGAATGTTTTGACTCCTTTGACTAATAGATAGAAATTGTCAGTTTTTCTATGACAATATTATTGTGTATTATACAATTACTTCTTCATTGAAAGCCCCATTTTATATTTGAAATAGTTCTTAAAGTTTACCTAAATTTTGAAGTTTAAATACAAAAAAATGACTCTGCTATAAAATGAAATGGTTTCTCACTTAAAACATAAACTATATATATATATAAATATTAAAAGATTTAATCATGTATGTTTTGTTCTAATATATAAGATAAATAAAATGAAATTGTCTATTGATTAAAGACTCAGCCAAAGTATATTCTAATTATTAATCTTCTTTTCCTGGGTTCAATATTCATTTTCATAAAGTGATAATTAGACTGTTCCTTCTATGAACATGTATCAGGAAGAAAAAGCCCAATAAACAAAGGAAATAAGTGTACCTGATTTATAATTTAAATAGGAAACTTCAAACTGCATCTTACCTACAGGTTCAAGGGCAGAGTAAAGCACCATAAAATGACTGAAAGTAATTCACACATTGGGGCAACTGCTTTACTGCCTCAGTTCTAGGAGGACAAACTTGAGACTCAAACTTACTTCAGTGGTTCTATGTGTCATGATGAGCACCATGAAACCAAGCCATGAACTACAATGAATTATTAATATTATCTCCATTGTGAATCATATTCATTGTTAGTGGAAGAAAATAGCCTTTTAGAAAAATCTTAGGGCCAGGAACATAGTCATAGGAACAAAGGAAAAAGCATTTCTTATTAGTAAACAAATAATGTTTAACATTTTCTCAGGTTTGTTACCAAAATCAAACTTGCTTTATTAGTAAAAATCATTAAAAATATACTTAAACTATGAACACATGGGACAACAGACATCTAGAATTTGGAATTGATATTGATAAAAACAAAGTCTTTTTATGAAACAGGTGTGAAAGACATGAAGGAAAATAAATACGTGCTAAGCAAAAGAGAGAAAAGAAAAATAGTGGTCAGAAAATAGAATAAACTTTCAGTTAGGCATATTTTCAGTATTTCTCTAAAGATCGAAGATACAAAATAGTATCAGAAACAAACTCTGCCTCTTTTAACATTACAGTGTATATTTTAATGTAGTTTTTATATTAAAAAATAATATAATAAAAATTTCATAGTAGTGATTCAGTTATTTTTTTAAAATCTTTTTTTTATGTTCATAACATTCTGAATTAAGGAATTTCCAAAGTGATATGTTGTATGTATCATATGTGTATGATACTCTACTATGTCTGCATTGTATTTTCTTTCTACATTTACTCTTACTTTCATTATTGCCAAACATTTTCCTTGTTATTTCTTTATTTATATGACATTTCATATATTGTTAGAATATTTACTGCAAGGTGACTGCCCTTTATTCCATGCTAATGAAGTCAGTAAAATTTCATCCTGAATACTTTTCCTTCATAAATATACACATGTTGATTTTTTGCCACATTTGTTCTTGATGAAAAATCTCATGTGCTTAATCAATTTAAAATTTTCAATAAAAAATTCTTTCTGCATAATTCACCAATAAATGTTTAAATTTTACTTTAATTTATTTATTCAGAAATATACCTTAAATTTTAAATAAAAATATTTATATTCTAATTTGTAATTTTGAGTTAATACAAACACAGATATGTAAGTTTTGGACTATGAAGGAAATTTTTGGAATCTCTGGATTCCAATTTTTGTTTATTAAATTTTTATTTGGTTATAGCTTATTTACAATGTTGTTTTAGTTTCAGGTGCACAGGAAAGTGAACCTGTTATACATATACATATTTCCGCTATCTTTTAGATTCTTTTCCCATAAAGGCCATTACAGAGTACTGAGTAGACGTCCCTCTGCCATACAACAGGTCCTTTTTAGTTCCTCTAAGTTCAGGAACAAAACAAGGATGTCCACTCCCTTCATTTTTATTCAATATAATTTTGGAGTCCGAGCCACAACAATGAGAGTTGGAAAATAAATAAAAGGAAGCCAAATTGGAAAAGAAGTAAAACTGTCACTCTTTGCAGATTACATGACACTATACATAAAAAACCCTAATGAAGCTGCCAGAAAACTACTAGAGCTCATGAATGAATTTGGTAAAGTTGCAAGATATAAACTGAATACACAGAAATCTCTTGCATTCCTGTACACTAACAATGAAAGATCAGAAAGAGAAATTAAGGAAAATATACCATTTACCATCACATCATAAAGAAGAAAATACCTGGGAATAAACTGACCTAAGGAGGCAAAAGACCTGTACTAAGAAAACTATAAGGTACTGATGAAAGAAATCAAAGACTACACAAACAGAAGGCGAGATATAACATGGTATTGGATGGGAAGAATCAATATTGTGAAAATGACTATACTTCCCAAAGCAATCTACAGATTCAATGTAATCCCTATCAAATTATCAATGGCATTTTTCACAGAATTAGAACAAAAAATTTTACAATTTGTATGGGAACATGAAAAATCCCGAAAAGCCAAAGTAATCATGAGAAAGAAAAACAGAGCTGGAGGAATCAAACTCCCTGATTTCAGACTGTACTACAAAGCTATAGTCATCAAAACAGTATGGTACTGGCACAAAAACAGAAATATAGATCAATGGAAGAGGAGAGAAAGCCCACAGATAAATCCATGCACCTATGGTCACCTAATCTATGACAATGGGGCAAGAATATACAATGGAGAAAAGACAGCCTTTTCAATAAGTGGTGCGGGGAAAACTGAACAGCTACATGCAAAAGAATGAAATAAGAACACACCCTAACACCACACACAAAAATAAACTCAAAATGGATTAAAGACCTAAATGTAAGACCAGACACTATAAAACTCTTAGAGGAAAACATAGGAAAAAAACACTTTGACATAAACCACAGCAAGATCTTTTTTGACCCAACTCCTAGAGTAATGGAAATAGAAACAAAAATAAACAAATGGGACCTAATTAAACTTCAAAACTTTTACACAGCAAAGGAAGCCATAAACAAAACAGAAAGATAACCCTCAGAATGGGAGAAAATATTTGCAAATGAAGCAACTGGCAAGGGGTTAATCTCCAAAATATACAAACAGTTCATGCAGCTCAATATCAAATAATCAAACAACACAATCAAAAAATGGACAGATCTAAATAGACATTTCTCCAAAGAAGATATGTAGATGGCCAAAAATCACATGAAAAGATACTCAAAATCACTAATTATTACAGAAATGTGAATCAAAACTACAATGAGGTATCACCTCACACTGGTCAGAATGGCCATCATCAAAAAATCTACAAACAGTAAATGCTGGAGAGGGTGTGCAGAAAAGGGAACTTTCCTACATGGTGGGTGGGAATGTATTATAAATGGTACATCCACTATGGAGAACAATATAGATGTTCCTTAAAACACTAAAAAGCTAATTTCCCACAAGCTCGACTCACTAACTCAGGCCTTCCCAGAGATTCTCTGCCCCTAGTCAGGGCTCTGGAGTTAGGGCTGGGGGTGGCTATTACAAACTGCCTGGGTCCGACCTTTCAAAAGAGCAGCCATTGGGGGGGATGAGGGAGAAGAAGAGCTGTCTTTGGAGGTTCCATTCACCTGCAGCTGTGATGCCATTCCCCTTCATCTCCTTGTCCTCACCATATGCCTTACCTTATTCTGTTCCCCTGTTATGCAAGTACCCTCATGGCCTGTCCCCCACCCTCCACAACCAAGTTAGCTGGAGAACCAGAAGAATGTGGAAAATTCTGAGGTCATACTCCCCTCCAGGGTATGATGGGGAGGCTGATCTCAGCTGAGGGCCCACTGCTGGGGAGAGAAACTAGAGAAGTGGGCCCAGGTCCAAGGAACTGCCACTGGCCTAGAGAAAGCCTTTTATGAATGCACACACACAGACACTTATCACAGCTTCCAGACACTACCTTTGCTGCATTCTCTGTCCATCTATCTGTGTCTGTCAATAAAGACCTGTTGAACAGTTAAAAAAAAAAAAAGCTCTAGGTCCATCCAGCAACTTGGATGGACCTAGAGTTTGTCATTTTGAGTGAAGTTAAGTCAGACAGAGAAAGACAAATATCATATTATATCACATATATGGAATCTAAAAACCAGGCTACAAGTGAACTTATTTACAAAACAGACATAGAGTTACAGATGTAGAAAATAAACTTATGGTTACTGAGGGGTAAGGGGGTGGGGATGAGAAACTGGAAGATTGGGATTGACATATACACTAATATATATAAAATAGATAAAATAGATAAACTATGTGCAAAATAGATACTACTATATGTAAAATATAGAACTATATTTAAAATAGATTACTATATATAAATAAAATACTACTATGTATAAAATAGATAACTAATCTAGGTTAATTATTTAAACTACTGCTACACATAAAAAGATAACTAATCTAGGTTAATTTTTTTAATGTTAAAACACTTATATTCATTTAAAAGTTATCTTTATTATTTCTATTTTAGCATCTTGAATATAAAAAATGAAATCACTAACTATATTTTAGCCTTCTATAGGTTTGTTTGATTTGAAAAGCTCTTTAAGTAAATGTTCATTCAGCATAATAGATGAATTCAGCATTTTCCTATATTATTTTTTTTATTTAGTAAAGTTCTATTTTCCCCTTATGTAAAAATAAATTATAGATACCTTCCTTTACAAAAATTATTTTCAAAAATAGCTCTTCCCTGCTTTTCTTTCACTAAACTATGGATGATATAATAAGGCAATTTAGGAATAATTCTATTTGTTCTTCTTAGTGAGTATACTGTGAAGTCAATATTTTTAAGCTAGTCAGGTCGGTTTTGTGCTTAACATCTTGAATTGTCACCACTAGCTGGCTGAGTGTCACGTGCTGACGGCAGAATTCCAGTGTGACACCTGACACTTCAAGAAAAATCACTGAAAATTCTTTACACAAACGCATAAAGTGCACCAGTACACTCTCTGAACATTTTTTATTCAAATTTCAAAAACATGTTGGTCTTGTCCATTTACATGGCCTTGTGCTAGTCACTGAAGAAATGCAAAGATGAATCCTTAATTTTATCTTAAAGGTTTTACATCTCTCTGTATTATTTCTTTGAGCCTGCTGAATGGGGAAGGGACAGGTGATACTTTGTTTTTTATTTATTAATTTTTATCAGAATATAGTTGATTTACAATATTGTGTTAGTTTCTGCTGCACACCAAAGTGAAGCAGTTATACATATACACATATATACTCTTTTTTAGATTCTTTTCCCATATAGGTCATTACAGAGTATTGAGTAGATTTCCCTGTGCTATACAGTAGATTCTTATTAGTGACCTATTTTAGATGTAGTAGTGTGTATATGTCAATCCTAATATTCCAATTTACCCCTCCCCCTTTTTTTCCCTTGGAAACCATAAGTTTGTTTTCTACATCTGTGACTCCATTTCCATTTTGTAGATAAGTTCATTTGTACAATTTTTTTTTATTCCACATATAAGCAATATCATGTGATATTTGTCTTTCTGTCTGACTTATATCACTCATTATGAAAATCTCTAGGTCCATTCAGTTTGCTGCAAATTTCATTATTTTGTTCATTTTTATGGCTGAGTAATATTCCATTGTACATATGTACTATATCTTTAACCATTCATCCATCAGTGGATATTTAGGTTGCTTTCATGTCCTGACTATTGTAAATAGTACTGCAATGAACATTGGGGTGTAAGTATTTTTTCAAATTATGGTTTTCTCCAGATACAGGCCCAAGAGGTGGATTGCTGGATTATATGGTAAGTCTATTTTTAGTTTTTTTAAGGAACCTCCATACTGTTCTCCAAAAAGGTTTTGTACATCAAAGAAAACAATAAAATGAAAAGACAATCCACAGAATAGGAGTAAATGTTTGCAAATGAAGTGACCAAGAAGGAATTAATCTATAAAATATACAAAGAGCTCATGCAGCTCAATATTAAAAAAAAAAAAAAGCAGCCACCCAAATGAAAAATGGGTGGAAGATCTATATAGACATTTCTCCAAAGAAGACATACAGATGGCCAAAAAGCACATGAAAATATGCTCAACATCACTAATTATTAAAGAAATGCAAATCAAAACTATAATGAGGTATCACTTCACACAGGTCAGAATGGCCATCATCAAAAAATCTGCAAACAATAAATGCTGGAGAGGGTGTGGAGAAAATGGAACCTTCCTACACAGTTGGCAAGAATATGAATTGGTAGAGATGATACTTTACCAATTAAATAGATGAGAAAATTCACATTTTATTTTTTTTATTTACCCATATTTTTTTCAATTTTGGTTTGTTTACATAGTTAAAAGTTAAGGAAAAAGAAATGTTCTTATTTATTTGTTTGTTTCTTTTCCTTAATTTTATTGGAGTATAATTGCTTTACAACGTTGCCTTAGTTTCCACTGTACAATAAAGTGAATCAGATATACGTATACATATATCCTCTCCCTCTTGGACCTCCCTGCCCCCTCATCCTACCCAACTAGGTCATCAAAGAGTACCAAACTGTGCTCCTTTTGCTACACAGCAGGTTCCCACTAGCTATCTACTTTACACATGGTAGTGTATTTACGTCAAACTTAATCTCCCAATTCATCCCACCCTCCCCTTCCCCCTCATGTCCACACATCTCTTCTATACGTCTGAGTTTCTATTCCTGCCATGTACAAAGTTCATCTGTATCATTTTTTTAGATAACACATATAAGCATTAATATATAATATTTGTTTTTCTCTTTCTTGCTTACTTCACTCTGTATGACAGACTCTAGGTCCATTCTCATCTCTATAAAAGACCCAATTTCATTTATTTTATGACTGAGTAATATTCCATTATATATATGTACCACATCTTCTTTATCCATTCATCTTTTGATGGATATTTAGGTTGCTTCCATGTCCTGGATATTGTAAATAGTGCTTCAATGAACACTGGGGTACATGTGTTTTTTTGAATCATGGATTTCTCAGAGTATATGCCCAGAAGTGGGATTGCTGGGTCATTTGGTAATTCTATTTTTACTTTTTTAAGGAAACTCCATACTGTTCTCCACAGTAGATCTGTCAACTTACACTCTCACCAACAGTGCAAGAGGGTTCCCTTTTCTCCACACCCTCTCCTTCATTTATTGTTTGTAGATTTTTTACTGATGGTCATTCTGACTGGTGTGAGCTGATACCTCATTGTAGTTTTGATTTGCATTTCTCTAATAATTAGTGATGTTGAACATGTTTTCATGTGCCTCTTGGCCATCTGTATGTCTTCTTTGGTGTTATGTCTATTTAGGTCTTCCACCCATTTTTGATTGTTTTTTTTTTTTGAGCTGCATGAGCTGTTTGTATATTTTGGAGATTATTCCTTTCTCCATTGCTTCATTTGCAAATATTTTCTCCCATTCTGTGGGTTGTCTTTTCATCTTATTTATGGTTTCCTTTGCTGTGAAAATCTTTAAGTTTAATGAGGTCCCATTTGTTTATTTTTATCTTTATTTTCATTAATGTAGGAGGTGAGTTATAAAAGATCTTGCTGTGATTTATGTCAGAGTGTTTTTCCTATGTTTTCCTCTAAGAGTTTTATAACTTCTGGTTTTACATTTAGGTCTTTAATTCATTTTGAGTTTATTTTCATCTACGGGTTAGTTCGTGTTCTAATTTCATTCTTTTACATGTAGCTGTCCAGTTTTCCAAGCACCATTTATTGAAGAGCCTGTCTTTTCTCCATTGTATATTCTTGCCTTTTTTTGTCATAGATTAGGTGACGAAAAGTATGTGGGTTTATCACAGGGCTTTCTATACTGCAACATTGATCAATATTTCTGCCTTTGTTCCAGTACCATACTGTCTTTATAACAGTAGCTTTGTAGCATAGGCTGATCAGGGAGCCTGATTCCTCCATCTCTGTTTTTCTTTCCCAAGATTGCTTTGGCTATTCGGAGTCTTTTGTGTTTCCTTACAAACTGTAAAAAAAATTTGTTGTAATTCTGTGAAAAATGCCATTAGTAATTAGATAGGGATTGCATTCAACCTGTAGGTTGCTTTGGGTAGTGTAGTCATTTTCACAATATTGTTTCTTCCAATCCAAGAACATGGTATATCTCTCCATCTGTTTGTGTCACCTTTGATTACTTTCTTAAGTGTTTTATCATTTTCTGAGTACAGTTCTTTTGCTTCCTTAGATAAGTTTATTCCTAGGTATTTTATTCTTTTTGTTGCAACGGTAAATGTGTTTTTTCCCTTAATTTATCTTTCTGATATTTCATTTTTAGTGTATAGAAATTTAAAGAGATTTCTATGTATTAATTTTGTATCCTGCAACCTTACAAAAGTCATTATTTCCAGTAGTTTTCCTGTGGCATCTTTAGGATTTTCTATGTATAGTATCATGTCATCTGTGAACAGTGACAGTTTTACTTCTTCTTTTCCAATTTGGATTCGTTTTATTTCTTTTTCTTCTCTGATCCTGTGGTTAGGACTTCCAATACTCTGTTGAATTATAGTGGCAAGAGTGGGCATCCTTGTTTTGTTCCTGATCTTAGAAGAAATGCTTTCAGTTTTTCACCATTGTGAATGATGTTTGCTGTGGGTTTGTTGTATATGGCCTTTATTATGTTGAGGTCAGTTCTCTCTGTGCCCATTTTCTGGAGAGTTTTTATCATAAATGGGTGTTGAAATTTGTCAAAACCTTTTCCTGCATCTACTGAGATGATCTTATGGTTTTTATTCTTTAATTTGTTAATAGTGTGTATCACACTGATTGATTTGTGTATATTGAAGAATCCTTTCATCCCTGGGGTAAGTCTCAGTTGATCATGTTGTATGATCTTTTTAATGTGTTATTCTTTTTGCTAGTATTTTTTAAGGATATTTACGTCTATGTTCATCAGTGATATTGGTCTGTAATTTTCTTTTTTTGTGATATCTTTGTCTGGTTTTGCTATCAGGGTGATGGTGGCCTCATAGCAAGAGTTTTGGACTATTCCTCCCTTTGCAATTTTTTGGAAGAGTTTGAGAAGGATAGGTGTTACCTCTTCTCTAAATGTTTGATCAAAATCACCTGTGAAGCCATCTGGTCCTGGACTTTTGTTTGTTGGAAGGTTTTAAATTACAGTTTCAATTTCATTACTTGTGAAATTGAAACTGTAATTTATTATTCATCACTTGTGAAATTGAAACTGTCTGTTTATATTTTCTAATTCTTCCTGGGTCAGTCTTGGAAAGTTGTACATTTCCAAAAATTTGTTCATTTCTTCTAGGTTGTCCAATATATTGGCATATAGTTGCTTGTAGTAGTCTCTTATGATCGTTCGTATTTCTGTAGTGTCAGTTGTAATTTCTCTCTTTTCATTTCTAATTTTACTGATTTGAATCCTCTCCCTTTTTTCTTGAAGAGTCTGGCTAAAAGTTTATCAAATTTATTTATCTTCTCAAGGAACCAACTTTTAGTTTTATTGATCTTTGCTATTGTTTTCTTTGTTTCTATTTCATTTATTTCTGCCCTGATGTTTATAATTTCTTTCCTTCCACTAACTTTGGTTCTTTTCATTTGTTGTTGTTCTATTTGCTTTAGGTGTAAGGTTCAATTGTTTATTGGGGATTTTTTTTGTTTCTTGAGGTGAGATTTAATTGCTATAAACTTCCCTCTTAGAACTTCTTTTGCTGTGCCCCATAGGTTCATTGTGCTTTGGGTCAGTTTTTTTCTAAGTATTTTTAAAATTTCTTCTCTGATTTTCTCAATGATCTCTTGGTTATTTAGCAGCACACTGTTTAGCCTCCATGTGTTTCTATTTTTTACAGTTTATTTTCGTGTAATTGATTTCTAATCTCATAGTGTTCTGTTTGGAAAAGATGTTGGATACAATTTCAATTATCTTAAATTTTCCGAGGCTTGATTGGGGACCCAAGATGTGCTCTATCCTGGAGTTGTTCTGTATGCACTAGAGAAGAAATTGTATTCTTCTGCTTTTGGGTGGAATGTCCTTTAAATATCAATTAAATCTATCTGGTCTATTGTGTCATTTAAAGCTATGTTTCCTTAATTATTTTCTCTGGATGATATGTCTTTTGGTGTAAGTGGGGTGCTAAAGTCCTCCACTATTTTTGTGTTACTATTGATTTCCCCTTTTATGGCTGTTAACATTTGCCTAATGTACTAAGGTGCTCCTATTAAATTTATTTTTAATTTTAACAATTAAAAATAAATATTTACAATTGTTATGTTCTCTTCTTGGATTGATCTCTTGATCATTATGTGGTCTCCTTCCTTATCTCTTGTAACAGTGTTTTTTTCAAAGCCTATTTTATCTGATATGACTATTGCTATTCCAGCTTTCTTTTGATTTCCATTTGCATGGAATATCTTTTTCCATTCCCCTCTTACAGTCTGTATGTTTCCCAGGTCTGCAGTGGGTCTCTTCTAGACAGCATATATATGGGTCTTGTTTTTGTATCCATTCAGCCAGTCTATGTCTTTTTGTTGGAGCATTTAATCCATTCACATTTAAGATAATTATCAGTATTTATGTTTCTATTGCCATTTTCTTAATTGTTTTGAGTGGGTCTCTTCCATCCCATTGATCCCTTAAAAGTGAGCCAACCCCTCATGATGTGGGAATGCCTTCCCTCCTCCAGCCACCCCTCAGGGGTACTGGTCCCATCCTTCCTCCACTTCTCCTCTCCCCTCCTCCCTCACCCACCTCCTACCTGGTCACTCAGGGATTCCTCCCATCCCACTGGCTGCCTGTGGTCCTACACCAGTGCCTGGTAGGTGCCCTAGTTGTGCAGAGACATGAAATCCACATCCTCCTAGTTCATCATCTTGGCTCCGCCCCCCAGAAACTGTTTAAATGAGAGAAGATATTAGTTTCCCAGTTAGCATTCCAACTATTTGTGGTTGCTTTGGGCTCTAGGTGCTTTTTTGGGGAGTACGCACTCAATAGATGTCTAATGAATGAAAGATTCTTTAAATTCTTTAGTGCTTTATAATTTTCAAAAGTTTCACATGCATTATTTCATATAATCCCATAATAACCTTTTTCTTCTTTCTGCACCTATATTGCCTCTCCCCATCCCCAATGGTTTGTTCTCTATATCTGTGAGTCTGCTTATTTTTGTTTTGTTCACTAGTTTGTTGTATTTTTTAGTATCCACATATAAGTGGTATCATACAGTATTTATCTTTCTCTTTCTGACCTATTTCACTTAATGCCCTTCAAGCCCATCCATGTTGCTGCAAATGGCAATAATTATTATCTTTTTTATGCTGAGTAGTATTATCTTGTATATATATGTATATACGTATATATATACATATATATATATATTGTTCATGGATACTCTGGTTACTTCCATATCTTGACAATTGTATAATTTTCCTATGAACATTGGGGTGCTTGTATCTTTTGGAATTAGTGTTGCTTTTTTTTTTTTTTTTTTTTTTTTCAGGTATATACCCAGGAGTAGAATTGCTGGGTCATATAGTAGTTCTGTTTTAGTTTTGAGAAACCTCTATCTGTTTGCCACAGTGGCTGCACCAATTTACATTCCCACCAACAGTGTATTAGGTTTCACTTTTCTCCACATTAATAAGTTGAAGAACAACAAAACACAAAAAGTGAAAGCAAATTCCAATACCAAAAGTACAGATTCCAAAATGAATGAATGACAAACAAAAGCCAATGAACCAATCCACAAATCAGAGTCCAACAACAATCCCCATCTCTAACAGGGTACCCCAATCAAATGAACACATTGACTTTTTCCTTAAAGTAAAATCCTGACTTGAGAGGGAAAAATGTTCCCCATTGTACACACCAGATCAACTTACCCTACTGCATGGAGCCCATAGGCTCCCAAAGCTCCAAAGGCCAAACACTGGGTCAGCTGGTACCACTTCAGGCAATTTTGAAGGGAAGATACTCAGGAGAAGTGGTCCCAGCAGCTGCTAGGGCCTTACCCGAAAACTCCCCACCTCTGGCCAGCTGGCCACAAGCAGCAAAAGCTCCTGGCTGGCTCGCCAAAATTTGTTTCTGAGCCCAAGCTTACTCTGTTTGCAGCACAACAGGCCAATACATCAGGAGATGTGTTGTTGGGGCAAGGAATAACGTCTTTCATTGGAAAGCTAGCAGACTGATAAGATGGCAGACTATTGTCTCAAAGAGCCATCTTATCCCAGTCTGAATTCAGGCTCCTTTTATACAGAGGAAGAGGAGTGGGAGGGACCCACTGAAGCACCAACCAATGGCTGAATGGGGCTGCTATAGGTCGCACCTGTTTGCCCCTATTACAATAATACATTAATTGAGAGAAAGTGCTTAGAAACTTTAGAGCAGTTTTCCAAAGTACTTTTATATATATTTGTTTTACTGTATTTTACCAAAGTTTTGGTTTGTGATGAATGGGAAGAACTGGCACTTCATCAGAGATAGTTTAAGAAGCCCAGCTCTAGAAGGTTACTGAGCATAATCAAGGGCATTATTCAGTTGTTCATACCTTTGACAGACTCCAGAACAAAATATAATTGCTTAAAATTAAAACCAAACCCCAGCCAAACACCAAGAAACCAAGATTTACTAATTATTTTGTGGAGGTTTGAGATGTGTATTGGCAGAACAAAAACAAAACAAACAAACAAAAAAACTGCTAATAAAGAACCAACACAATATAACTGAAACATGAGAATCTAGATTTTAGGTACTAAGCCCACCTAGTCCTATTCTATTTTATGTTCCCTAGAAGAGTTTACAATGATCACCAGGCAAATTCTCCTCATTCACAAGTGAGCTCCTGTGAAGGTTTAGAATGGGGCTTGGTTCCATCAGTGGTGATGGTGGTAGTCTCTACATTAATGATTACTATGGTGAAGGAACTTCTCCAGCAGTGGTTGGCATATTGTATGAAAGGGAATGTAGAAAATTTGATCACTGTCATAGCTGCTCTGTAAGTGCCATGGGCAGACCTAGAGAGGCATTGTGGAGCTGTTTCCATTGTCTTTACCTTAATTCTGGCATATTCTTTCACAGCTTGTTTGCTTTGCTCTCATAGTGAACTGAAAAGCCTATTTTGAATAGTAGCACTCAACAATTTTCAATTATTTATCATCCAGTCTAGTTCAAGTTCTAAGAAAATAATTTGAAAGTCATATCCCCTAGAAACACTATTAATTCAATATGGAATTTTTATAGGAGGTAGAATGGAGTGAGCATGACTCTAAAAATCAGCATTTTCACGTGATATTTTCACTTTCTCAATGGCTTGAAAACTTTTATGCACGGCTGGGTACTTCTCAAAGTTTTATCACTGTTTATCTGAACCAGAACAGCATTTGTAAAAACTTGAATGAAAGCAGGTGGAATAAAATTATTGCACAATGATATTTTATTATGATATTCTATATTTTTACACATTCAATTAAAAATGAAGTAAGACTCTGCTTAATCTATTTCTTTTATATTTAATAAGGAAAATATAAATTATTTTTAATATCTGGGGGTGAATGGTAAGAATTTAAAGATCCCTCTCCAGTGTTTAAAACCTATGTGGTCATGATGAAACAAGATGATTAAACAACACAAGCCACTGCTTATCTGTTCATAACTCAGCATTGGAGGCACCTCAAACTTTTAGTAAGGTTAAAGAACAAAACAAATAGAATAAAAACACGTAAATTTCTGGCAATTTCGTTGCAGTTATTCTAAGAAAAACTTGTAGTAGGCTATGATTGGCCATAGGGAGAATTTTCTTAGTATGCCCATTTTCTTTTTCCTGCATTGCCCTGAATAGACACTAGTATCCTATCTCTATTGCAAATCAGAAACAAACAATAAACCAACAAACAAAACAACTAAAACACTAAAATCACAGTGTGAACCTAATGCAAGTTTTTGCCAGAGCCTTGCTTAAGTGGCAGGCAGAGAGGAATAGTTAGGTCTAGTTAGAAGGACTAGCCACTAGGTATTCTCTTACTAATACTCTCTTCACATTCATACTGATATATGATTTAACCAGAGAATGATAAAATATTTTAAAAAATGAAATTACTGTAAATTACTAGCACCAAAAAATTCCCCTAGAGGAAAGAATACCTTGTGGGATGGGGTCCAAAAGTGAGAGATTTTAACCTTCAAAGGTCCTGTCCTTAGGTGTTATCCCAAACAACATAAATACAGAAGTTAAGATGTTGTTTTTTAAACCTTCCCTAAAGCACACCACTTGTGCATTCAATCACATTCCTACTTAACTACTTGAAGACATATCTTCAAAAATTACTCTTCTTTTTCCTATACAACCATTTTTTATGTGCCCAGTGGAAACATAATGATAAGCACTCAAAATGATGATATTTTCACTATCTTAAAAAAGTAATCTTAACAGCACAGTCCTCACCACTTTCCAGTCCAGTTCTCTTCCTCTTTAGAGCAAAAGTCCTAGAAAGAGTTGGCATCTCTTAGGGTCTACAACATCCTTCCTCTCATTTCCTCCTAAATCTATCCCAATTAGGTTTCACCCTTACCACTTCTTTGAAATTTCGCTAATCATTTTCACAAACTCAACAATACTCTCTTTGATGGCAAATTTAACAGTCAGTCCTCAGTCCTTAAATTATGCAATCTAATAGCAGAATTTGACCAAGCTGTAGCTTGTGGTGAAACTCCTTACTCACTGGTGTCTCCTCAAATTCCTTTGCCGTTACCAACTTTTCTTTTATTTTAGGTTGCTCCCAGGTATTAGTCTTCAAAGTTCTTTGCCTTTCTATCTATGCTCACCTCCATGGCAACTCATTTAGCATTAGAGCTTAAATAAAATCTGTATGGTGACAACACTCAAATCTGTAGTGTCAGACTACACCTCCATCACAAATTGCAAATACATCAATGGCTCACTTGACATCTTTCCTAGCAGTAGACATCTCAAATCTGAACACCTCATTCCCACAAAACCCCTCATTCTCTAACCTTTCCCTTCTCAGTTGATGGATACCCCATCCTTTCACTTACTCCTCTTTTTCTCCTATACCTCATATACAAGATACCAGAAAATCCTTAAGCCTATGATCAAAATCTAACCACTTCTCACTGTATCCATTGCTATCATCCCTGTTTGTGTCACCTTCATCTCTTATCCTAATGGTCTCCTTATTTCTATTCTTGAACTTAACAGTTTATTCCCAACAAAAATTTATTTTGGAAATTTAAGACATTTCATGTCACTCTGATGCTCAAAAGTCTGCAACAGTTCCCTGTTTCACTCAGAATAAAAGCTAAGGTTTTAAAAGGACTACAGGGCTCTAAATGACCTCTGATGCTTGGGCTTCCTCCTCTAGCATTTTTTCACTCATTCTGAGCTAGCCGAACTGTCATTCCTGCTAGTCCCTGAACCAGCCAGCCACACTCCTGCTTAAAGGTATTTCCTCCAGGCTCTTTTTCCTCTGCTTAGCTTGTTCTTCCCCGAAATATCCATTCTAAATTTTCCTTCTGCTTACAAATCTCTTCTCTTAGAAAACCATGTGTTAAATCTTTTACTATCTTCAAATCTCTACTAAATCTAACCTACCTGCAGCATCTATACTTGTAACGTGTGCCAAACCCACATCACTGGCATTAATTTGTCAAAAGGAAATAAAATCACAAACTAGAATTACAAATTAATCAAAAATATTCTTCAAAAACAGAAATAGTTTTTATGAGTGAATATGAAAGGTGTTGTATCAATTTTTATAACAGATAATTTAATATTTTTAAAAAAGAGCAGCAATGTATTGTGGACTTTTGTAGATATGTAGAAATAAAATGGTTTAAAATTAAAGCACAAAAATTAGGTGTGATGCTTAATTTTATGTGTCAACTTGACTCTCCACAAGGTGGCCAGATTAAACATTATTTCTGAATGTATCTATGAGGCTATTTCTACATGAGATTAATATTTTAATCAGTATACTAGGTAAAGTAGATTGTCCTCCCCAGTGTCGGTGGGCATCACTCAATTCACTGAGGATCTGAATAGAACAAAAGTCAGAGGAAGGAGGAATTCACGCCTGGTTTCCCTGTCTTGCTTCTTGAGCTGGAACATATCAACTCTTCATCTTTACCTGCCTTGGGTCTCATATAGAATTATATCACAGTCTTTCCTGTGTTACCAGCTTGCAGACAGCAGATTGTGAAACTTCTTAACTTCTATAAGTGTATGAACCAATGACTCATAATAAATCAATCTCAATCAATCGATCAAGCTCTCTCTCTCTGTATGTATATGTATGCATTTCCTATTGGTTCTGTTTCTCTAGAGGACCCTGATTAATACAATGAGACATGGGAAAAATGCACTTACACTATTTTAAGAGTCTTGATATGTAAAATGTATAATATTATTTTGGGAAGACTGTAATGAGTTAAAAGATGCATATTGTAAACACTGATGCTTGCATAACCCTGGTGGTCACTGGCCACATGTAGTTATGTAATTTAAATTAATTAAATTAAATTTCAATTCTAGTTTCTCTGTTTCGCAAGTGCTCAATAACCACGTGTGGCAAGTAGCTACTGAATTTGACAACATAGATTTGAAATATTTTCATCATCAATGAACGTTTTAATAGACAGCACTGCCTTACAGAACCCATTAAAAAAGATATAAGTGGTAGAGAAATAGAAATGATAAAATAACCTCTGAGAAATACTCAATCCAAAAGATGGTGGAAAAAGAGAAAAAATAACAGAAAAGAAATGAGATAAAGAAAAACAGTAATCAGGATATTAGCAACTAAACCACACAACCATATGTATAATTACATAATATGTAAACATGTATTCTTTTCCAAAGAACATGGGACTTACCAATGACAAATATGATGGGTCATATAACAAACCTCAATAAATTTAAATGACATGAAATTATACATACATACTATATTCTCTGATCATAATGTAATTATATTAATAATCAATAAAATATATTAGAATTTTCTAAATATTTAGAAACATAAAAGTGTATGTATAAATATTAGTCAAGTGAGATAAAATATATAGATTAGAAAATATTTGTATTCATTATAATTAAAATCAAGTATATCAACATTTGTGTGGTACAGGTAAAACATTTCTACAGGGATACTTATAGCTTTAAATGTATGTTTATATTAGAAAAAAAAGAAAAATCTAAAATTAGTAATCTAAGCCTCCACCATAAAAAAATAGAAAAAGAAGAGAAAATTTGACCCAAACTGAGTAGAAGAAAGGCAGTATTAAAAATAAGAGCAGAGGGCTTCCCTGGTGATGCAGTGGTTGAGAGTCCACCTGCCGATGCAGGGGACAAGGGTTTGTGCCCCGGTCTGGGAAGATCCCACATGCCGCAGAGCGGCTGGGCCCGTGAGCCATGGCCGCTGAGCCTGTGCGTCCGGAGCTTGTGCTCTGCAACGGGAGAGGCCACAACAGTGAGAGGCCCACGTAATGCAAAAAAAAAAAAGAAAAAAAAAGAAAAGGAGCAGAATTCAATGAAATAGAAAGTGAACAATCAATAGAGAAAATTAATGAAACCAGAGTGGTTAAGTTTTAAAAAATCAGTGAAGTTTATAAACCCTTAGCTTGATTGATCAACTTTAAAAGGAAGTAAAGACAAATTTACAAAATCAGACAAAAAGAAGGGGCATCCCTCAAGATCTAGCAGCCATCAAAAAGATAATAAGTAATATTTCTGCTTATAAATTTTGACGATCCAGGTGAAGTGGGCAAATAACTAGAAACCACAAATTATCAAAACTGATATAAGAAACATTAGAAAAATTTGGATAGCCCTAACAAAACATCTGAGACACAATAAGGAATACAAAAATCATACCTGCTCTCATTTTTACTGCTCAACTTATTACCTAAAGTATCTACCAACACAATGACATTGTTAATGTAGGTAGAAAACACCATTTTAGTTAAGAAATTACCAGAACTAACAAGAGTACTATAAAATCTGCCATATGTGAGATTATTTCTGAAAAATAAAATAAAATAGTTTGGTCACATTGGCAATAATGACTAGAAAATATGGAAATAATTTCAGGTAGCAGCTAATTCACTTGAAATTCACTTGAAATGTTCTTCTGTGACCTCTTTCCTCTTCCATTCTGCAGAATTGTTAAAATATGAGCTCTTTGGATTATGACTATGAAAAAAACTCCACAAAGGGGAAATATAAACAGTATAAAAAGACCATAGCTACCATACCATTTGGAATACCATTTGGAATTCTGAAGTGATGAAGAAATAAATCTCCATTTTGTTTATGAGCAACTGAAATTGAAAAAAAATATATACCAAATATGAAGTTTTAATTTATACACATTACATTAAATGGGTAGTGTTCACTAAAACAATTGCTTGGCTTTTAGAAATAAGAGAAGTACTGATTGTACTGTTCCTTCTGATTATAGTTTTCACTTAATGAGCTATTATTGTTGGTGATATTTTTCTATAGATGCTTTGCATTGATTATTATAAGTATTGAACCTACTCAAGTTTTTACTTAAAATTTTCATGAAGAATCTCAGGATTGTAAGGATGTTTATTTGTTCATCTAATTTTAGTAAGGCACAGTCTCCTAAGTTGCCTTGGCTGAAAAAGAAGTCAGCATGACAGTTAAAAGAGGTGAAACATAACCTTAACTTCTTTCATGCCTTCATGGAGAGAATGAAAATCATTGGGTAGAGAAAAAGCGTGCATAAGTTTTTCAAGGAAAACAGGGTAAAATGTGCTTCTACCTATAATTTAGAAAATCTGATTATTACATACCTTTTATAGTAAGCAATATTTTAATGAATAGCAAAGTCAAAGTAACATTATTGTATTACTATAAACTAAAGAAACTGTCTCTATCCGAATATATGTTAGGAAAGAAGATAATGTTAAAATCTTGGAAAAGTGTTTTGCAAACAAAAGTTTGAAAGGTACAGGGTAACACCTAGCAGAGTAGTCATAGCAATATATTTTCTTTAGACTGTCTTGTTAATGGTACATTACTTTGAGTTTATCTTTTTTTTCTAGAAAACATAATTACATTGGAACAAAGGTTTGTATTTTTAAGATAGGTTTATATTTAACAGATAATTTATTCATGGAAATATGAATAGCAGTATCCTGATTACATAATATTTTTTACTTGATAAGTCTGGAAATTTATGTCTTCGAATGTTAGTATGAAAATTTTAGCATCCAAGGTTAGAATATTTTTATTTCCATGCCAAAGTTGGTGAGGGCTATAATTTAGAATGGACTAGTAAATGAAATTGTAACACTGTCAATAACAGAGTAGTTACTAAAAAACAGATTTTGAAATAAAAGAAGTTACCAAGTTTGCAAACCCAACCAAAAAGTTTTGAAGAAAAATAAATATATATAACATAAAAAGAAACTATTTACCAACTCAATTATCCCTGATACACCCCCTACTGAATATTTTGTACTTACACTTGTACAAATTAATCTTAGGTAATAAATAATGTTTAGGGAATCAATTTTTTCAATAAAACTTAAATTACATTCAAGATAATAGACTTCAAATTTTATTTCTTCAAGTAATATGATTTGTTCTATTTTCATCATATAGAGAGGGGGTATTGGGAAGATAATTCATAGAGAACATTATTATTACATTCTTTACACTTTGGAACAAATCAGGAAGAATAATTTCTATGTAACAAATATAACATAAAGCAGAGTATCACACCAATTATTTGAGAATCTCTTACGTAAGGTAAAGTTAGAATGTTATATTTCCCATGTCCATGAAAGATCAGGAAAGGAGACTTAGACTTGCATTAATTACTAACTAAGGTATGGCCAATTTGAGCAGCTATCATCCCTGTGAAGAAGTAAAATGATTGACTCTTGAGTCTTATTTTAGAAGGTTTGATGGGATTCCTCATTTAGAGGAGTGAAGGGGGCCTGGGGAGAGAGAGTTTACTGATGTGAATAGCACATTCTGAATTTAGAGTGGGAATATGAAGATAAACAAATAAACAAAGCAAAGCTCATCAGGTAGCCTGCGTAACCCCATAGGACCCGAATCATTACCCTTCCTCCAGCCCCTCCTGCCTCCCTGACTGGTTGCTTGCTGTTATTCAGACTTACCAGGTAGATTCCTGACTCAAGATGTTTGCTCTTATTCTTTTTTCTAACTGGAATACTTGTCCTCCGTTTAACCAGGTGGCTTCCTTCCTCACTTTGTTTAGTGTCTCCTGTCAACTAGTGAGTGAGGCAAGGAAAATGATCATAATTTACATTTGCCCCAAACCCCATTGTAGTACTTACTACATTTGGCTTCACCAGAAAGTGTGCAGAGAAAAGAGAGGAAAACCTAAATGTGAGATTTCTTCTTCTCCAGATACAGTCTCATAAATTTTGGCTTTCACCACCTTCATGATGGAAGAATGAAAGTCTAGTGTTCTTTGATTTGATAAACCCATTGTGACATTAATCTCCCTGAGCTGAGTGGGCAGTAGAGGTAAAGGGGGCCTGGGAACTGATCCTCTTAATCCTGACATTAAATTTTGTGCTCAGTTAATTTCCCTGCTTTTTGATAACTGGCTAATAATAATTTCTATGGGAATATTGTGGGGTTACAATGATCTCCACATAATATGAGATGCTAAATAATGTGTATCATAAAACAAGTCCCTTGGGACTCTGACACTCTTATCAAAATGTTCAGGCAATTTGTTGATTTTAATCATCTATTTCTGAATGAGGGAACTAAGATTCACAAGCTTAGAAGGAATGAAAATCTAGAAGAGCTCACTAAATTAAAGTTATTTACGTCTGAGCTTAAGTAAACAGAAAACTTCCTATTTTTCTTTAGATATAAAGTCTTGTTTGAATGAGAAATTTTCTGAAATAAGATAACATAAAAAGCGAAATATATACATAGAACAAAAATTAACTCTGAAACACATCATCTTGCATTTAATATTGTCCCTGCTAATGTTTGTAAATCAATAGATTCACTGTGTTTTGCATTATAATTTTCTTAATGAATACTACATTACAGTGATAATAAAATGGCAAATGATTTTGCTAAAAAAATTAAAATGTTATAAGTTTACTAAAGAAATTTCTATTTGTAACCATTCTGAGCAGTTCACATGCTCTTGGGGTATCAGCAATTGAATTACTCTGAACTATTCTGTTTATATACTAAGAGATACAGAGCAAACACATTTTTCCTTCTGAGCATTCAAAGTAAGAAAAAGCTTCTGAACAAATGTTGACTGAACAGTTTGTCTCTGAGTCTCTGCTCATCCACAACTTAAATCTTCCTTTTTAATGATGTACTTATTCCATGTGCATTATCTCTTTGAGACAATGGAAATTAAAATAGCATGTATTAAACTTTTCTATAAGGTTAAATCATATTGTTTTTCTAGTCAGAGTACCACTCTTATTGATCATGACCTGTACATGAAGGAAGGAATCTTCTCAGTAAGCCAGAGTCCTGTCAACATTATTTCCCTGTCATAATGATAAATGAATGAAGACATGACCATTTCAGAACACAAAACAGTGTCTAGACTTGATAAAAGGAAAACAGCTGCAACTGGAATTTAGAGAGCACCCATCTAAGTAACTTCATACTACAAACAAGGAAATTGGGATAGTGACTCAGATAGCACATTAATGGCATAAGTCAGAATCCATGTTCTCAAATGACTCAATTTCCATATGTACTTTGCCTATAAGGTTTCTTCTCTACCTGCTGACTCACTCCATCCTCACTCTGCCTGGTGACTTCCTTTTCATCATCCAACATTCAAATAAAATATCACTTTTAGGGGAGGCATTGTCTTCACCAGGCCTGTTCCCACTCATTGCTACCATTACATTTTTCATTGTCATGCACCTATAAGCTCATAATTCTAATATAAAAATATTTAAGCCTATTGCAATTAATTTTTAAAATCTGTCTCTTATTGTAGATCTACTTGGATAGGAAACATAACATTTATTGTTCAATCCCTGTGCTTGACTGAGATTCTGTCACTGAGGGGACACACAAAAAATATTCCTTGGTGTCTAAAAGAGGAGCATGTGTCACTGAGTGTGATAGCTTAAGTACAGAATTCCACACTTCACTAGACAAGGAGAGTTTTAGGTTGAATGACATAAAATGTAGTATAGATACCATGAGGTTAGATTGAGTACAATTCCTATCCTTTACAGGCCGGTGTGATACACAAAACTTATTTTTCCAAGGTTTCAAGGAAAGGCAAATTTCTTGACAAGTGGTCAAGTATAAGCAGAACTCAAGGTAGAAGGAAGGCCAAACCTCATTTCTCATTAGCTTCTAGTTTCTGAACTAGAAATAAGGAGCAGAATAAATACAACAATATTAAAATTATCTACAAAGATTTAAATATGAGAAATAAGACATTAAGACTCCTATGTAGTTAGGATTTATCCCTATTATAATAAAATGAGCTGCTTCGTAAAAAGTAACATGGATGAGACATGCATTCAGGGGCAACGTAGTATCAGGAAATAAAAAAGGAGTCTGAGAAATAGACCACCCACAGAACAATTTCCAGTAGACATACTGGCCTATATTGTTCACTGGTGTTATCCTGTTGTCCTATGGAATATCACCTTGGGCACCTCACATATGTAGTTACTTTTTCCATGGACACTATCTACAAAATCTTCCCAATTTGGCTGTACTTCCCCTACTGAACTTTCTGATGTTCATCTAAACTTTTATACCATCCCTACCCCAAACAATAACACAAATGTTTAGTCTGACTTTTAGTCAGATGGGAAATATTTTTGAACGCCTATTATTGTTGGGGAAAAATTACCCAGGGGTCTCACATTTCTGCATGTCTTCTGAAAAGAGGAATCACCATCTTTTGTTCTGGATTATCTTTTCAAGGATGTTTATAAAGCAAACAACATTGTTATACAGAGATACTCTCTCACCCAGGAGAAGAGAATAGATTTGTTTGCTCTCCAGAATAATAAAGCAAATGTCTCCCTCTTGGACAAAGGTTGAGCAGGTTTGCTTGAGGCCCTTTGGAGGACTGTAGCTCTGTAAGATCACTTTTCCTCAGGTGTGATATAAACCTGCTAGAGGTGCACAATTCACCTAGGCTATTCCAGATCTACTCCATGGAATTTAGGGGGCAGGTAGAACTTATTGAAGCTTGGAGCACATGCTACCTTCTGCAATCTGCATAATAAAGTCTTGTCTCTGACTAAGAAAATGCATGTCTTCTGCTAATATATATGATATAGAGGCAGACTAACTTGTAAGCTTTTGAGCAGGGTAAAATCTCCAACCCTTCACAGTTCTTGATGATTATATGTTCAACATGATTCCAGTGCTATCCAATGAGTGACCACTGTAGCCCTACCCTAATGTAGTTTGTATTTTACAGAGGGAAACCAAAACAGAAAACCCATGTAAATCACGAAGACTGTGATAGCTACCATTCCACACACGTGCTATAATGGAAGGCAACAGGGACCTGAGGGAGAGAATAATGGCAGATGTAGAGGGTGGGGCAGTGAGAGAAAAATATCTCTGAATAAGTGGCATGAAACTAGGACATGAATTATAAGAAAGTCTTCCACTACAAGTGTGATAGAGGAGTGTTTTAGGTACATGATACATCAAAACCAGGGGTTCTAAGGTGAGAAAGAGTTTGGGAGTCAGAAGACCAATATGACTAGAATGAAGAGAGAGCAAGGGTAAAGCTGTTTGGAAATTATGAAGGAGAGATTAGTAGGATCTATAGCATACACTATGCTCTTGAAGAACACAATAATTAATTTGGATTTTCTAAGTAATATTTGACTTTTTTTTTTGAGGGGAAGAAAGTCATTGGCCATGGGAAGCAATATTTGATTTCTGTTTTAAAAAGGTAACTCAGATTCTAGTAAGTAAATATATTTAAAAAGTTAATTGGAATCAGAGAAATAGGGTAGAAACAATAGAATTTAGAGGCCTATTATTAATCTCTAGACAATAGATAGAAGTATGTTGGAGTAGGATAATAGCAATGGAGATATGGAAAATTAGAATAAATTAAAAAATATTTTAGAGGCAGAATTGACAGAATTAGGGTTTAGTGTTGATGGTGAGTGAAAGTTAAGAAGAAAGGTAGCTATCTAGATTATTGGCAAAACAAATGTACTTGTTCATTTCCTCTTTTCCTTCCTCCATCCCTTCCTTCCTTCACATTTACTGAGTATCAGGCACTCTTTTAGGACACTGGAATACAATAGTGACAAAAATAAAGTCACTGTCCTGAAACAATGTTCATTCCAATGGGAGGTAGAAATAATAATAACTAAAAATAGCGAAATTATGCAATGTTAGGAAGTGTTGATCACTAGGATAGAGGATGGAGATAGTGTGGTTAGGAGGGGCTTTTGCTAAGGAAATGACATCTGGGAAGAGAACCACATGAAGGGCGTGAATGAGCCATGTGATGTTAGCATGATATTTGGGTATTTAAGGGAGAAAGGCAAAATATAAAGATCTTTAGGTAGGGGGGCTCAAGGATTAGAATTTCATTTGCATGAGCATTACTGGCTGACTTTTCTGCCTAAGGTTATTTTTTTTTCCCTTCTCTTGAATCACTCTCACCACTATTATTCAACGTAGTCATGAAGTCCTAGCCATGGAAATCAGAGAAGAAAAAGAAATAGAAGGTCCAAATTGTAAAAGAAGAAGTTAAACTGTCACTCTTTGCTGATGACATGATACTATACATAGAAAATACTAAAGATGCTACCAGAAAACTACTAGAGCTAATCAATGAATTTGGTAAAGTTTCAGGATACAAAATTAATACAGAGAAACCTCTTGCATTACTATACATTAACAACAAAAAGTCAGAAAGAGAAATTAAGGAAACAATCCCATTTACCATTGCAACAAAAATAATAAAATACTTAGGAATAAACCTACTTAAGGATGTAAAAGACCTGTACTCTGAAAACTATAAGACGCTGATGAAAGAAATCAAAGATGACACAAACAGATGCAGAGATATACCATGTTCTTGGATTGGAAGAATCAATATTGTGAAAATGACTATACTACACAAAACAATCTACATATTCACTGCAATCCCTATCAAATTACCAATGACATTTTTCACAGAATTAGAAAAAAATAATTACAATTTGTATGGAAACACAAAAGACCCCAAATAGCCAAAGCAAACTTGAGACAGAAAAATGAAGGTGGAGGAATCAGGTTCACTGACTTCAGACTATACTACAAAGCTACGGTCATCAAAAAAGTATGGTACTGGCACAAAAAGAGAAATATAGATCAATGGAACAGGATTGAAAGACCAGATAAATCCATGGATCTGTGGTCACCTAATCTATGACAAAGGAGGTAAAAATATACAGTGGAGAAAAGACAGTCTCTTAAATAAGTGGTGCTGGGAAAACTGAAAAGCTACATGTAAAAGAATGAAATTAGAGCACATCCTAACACCATACACACAAATAAACTCAAAATGGATTAAAGACCTAAATGTAAGGCTAGATACTAAAACTCTTAGAGGAAATATAGGAAGAATCCTCTTTGACATAAATCACAGCAAGATCTTTTTTTAACCCACCACCTAGAAGAATAAAAATAAAAACAAAAATAAACAAATGGGACCTAATTAAAGTTAAAAGCTTTTGCACAGCAAAGAAAACCATAAACAAAATGAAAAGACAACACTCTGAATGGGATAAAATATTTGCAAATGAAGCAACTAACAAGGGACTAATCTCTAAAATATACAAACAGCTCATGCAGCTCAATATCAAAAAAACAAGCGAATCAAAAATTTTGCAGAAGACCTAAATAGACATTTCTCTAAAGAATACATACAGATGGCCAAGAGGCACATGAAAAGATGCTCAACATCACTTGTTATCAGAGAAATGAAGATCAAAACTAAAATGTGGTATCACCTCACACTGGTCAGAATGGCCACCACCAAAAAATCTAGAAACAATAAATGCTGGAGAAGTTGTGGAGAAAAGGGAACCCTCTTGCACTGTTGGTGGGAATGTAAGCTGACAGCAAAGAAAACCATAAACAAAATGAAAAGACAACACTCTGAATGGGATAAAATATTTGCAAATGAAGCAACTAACAAGGGACTAATCTCTAAAATATACAAACAGCTCATGCAGCTCAATATCAAAAAAACAAGCGAATCAAAAATTTTGCAGAAGACCTAAATAGACATTTCTCTAAAGAATACATACAGATGGCCAAGAGGCACATGAAAAGATGCTCAACATCACTTGTTATCATAGAAATGAAGATCAAAACTAAAATGTGGTATCACCTCACACTGGTCAGAATGGCCACCACCAAAAAATCTAGAAACAATAAATGCTGGAGAAGTTGTGGAGAAAAGGGAACCCTCTTGCACTGTTGGTCAACCACTATGGAGAACAGTATGGAGGTTCCCTAAAAAACAAAAAAATATAACTACCATGTGACCCAACAATCTCACTCCTGGACATATACCCTGAGAAAACCATAATTCAAAAAGACACATGCACCCCAATATTCATTGCAACACTATTTACAATAGCCAGAAAATAGAAGCAACCTAAATGTCCATTGACAGACAAATGGATAAAGAAGAAGTGGTACATATATAAAATGGAATATTACTCAGCCATAAAAAGGAACAAAGTTGGTCATTTGCAGAGATGTGGATGGACCTAGAGACTATCATACAGAGTGAAGTAAGTCAGAAAGAGAAAAACAAATATTGTATATTAACTCATATTTGTGGAATCTAGAAAAATGGTACAGATGAACTTATTGGCAGGGCAAGAATAGAGATGCAGACATAGAGAACGGACATGTGGACATGGTGGGGAAGGAGAATGGGATGAATTGGGAGATTTGGATTGACATTTATACACTACCATGTGTAAAACAGGTAGCTAGTGGGAACCTGCTATATAGAACAGGGAGCTCAGCTCAGCACTCTGTGGTGACCTAGATGGATGGAATGGGGTGGTGGAAGGGAGGTCCAAGAGGGAGGGGATATATGTATACATATAGCTGATTCACTTCATTGTACAGCAGAAACTAACACGACATTGTGAAGCAACTATACCCCAATTTAAAAAAATTGTAGACACACACACACACAGCAAATCTAAGTAAATAATTAAACAAATACAGTCAAATCTGCCTTATTAATCATTTTGTTTCTCTTAGCAGGGTGCCTGGCAGAGATTGGCTCCCAATAATCAGTTGTTCTCAAATTAACATTTGTTTCTCTGGCAAAAACAGTGTTTTCTTTAAAAAAAGAAACATTAGAACATTACTTATTTAAACTAAGACTCACTCATAAATATATATATATTTTTGCTAGCCTCTGTACACTCTCCTGTGAATCGCTGCTTCCTTGCCCCCTCAGGGGATTCAGCACATTCTTGTTCAACTGGATATCTGCCACCTTCATAAAACTCACTTTAACTTAGCCCATCCTAAAAAAAAAAAAAAAAAAGGACAGTTTTAAAACCCCACTTGGCTCCAACATGCCTGTGCCAGATAGTGATGTTTTGTATGATACTCTTCACAGTAAAGCTTTCAGAGGTGTTGGTTATGGTCACTCATTACTCATGTTCTATTTGTTCTTTGTGACAGTTGTCAATTTGGTCTTCTCTCTGTTTTCCCCAACAGTATTGAAAGGGGTATGTCGATTTTATTACTCTGTTATAACAATTAGTTTTGACTTTAAGCTGTGTTTTATCTCTTCCTAATTAATTTCTGTCCTTTTAACCACAAAGTACTGAGCAAAATCCTGGCGCCCTGTATCTTTTATGTGTTTACTCATTAAATCCTCACCACAACTTTAATAAGGCCGATGCCATTACTATCACCCATGCATTATAAATGAGGAAATCAGAGAGCTTAAGTTACTTGCCCAAGGTCAAGAAACTAGCAAGAGGGAAAGCAGAGATTCACTTGTAGACAGTCTGGCTTCAGAGGCAATGCCTCTTTATTAAGGCCTACCTTCTACTTTCTTTGAGTTTATTCTATAGCTTTTGGTTTCTAACCTTTAAAGTTGGATATGTAGGCTATTTATTTTCAAGCCTTTCTCTTTTTTTTTCTAATATAAAATTTAAGGCTCTGTATTCCCAACTGAGTTATACATCATTTACATTCCACAAGTTTTCATATGTAATATTTTTAAAATCAGCCTCATTTTCTAATATTCATTTTGATTTTTGCTTTGATCTGTCAATTATTTAGAATGATGATTTTATTAATTTATTTATTTATGGCTGTGTTGGGTCTTCGTCCCTGTGTGAGGACTCCCTCCAGCCGCGGCAAGTGGGGGACACTCCTCATTGTGGTGCACGGGCCCCTCACTATCATGGCCTCTTCCGTTGCAGAGCACAGGCTCCAGACGTGCAGGCTCAGTAATTGTGGCCCACGGGCCCAGTTGCTCCACGGCGTGTGGGATCTTCCAAGACCAGGGCTTGAACCCGTGTCCCCTGCATTGGCAGGCGGACTCTCAACCACTGCGCCACCAGGGAAGCCCCTAGAATAATGATTTTAAATTTCTAAGATCATGGAGGTTTTCTGCTCATCTAGTTTATTGGTAGATTTCTAACTGCAGAATTCTTTTCGACAATGCTGTCTATGTGATACTTACCTTAGAAAATTGGTTGAGGCTGACTTTACAGCTCAGGATAAAGCCAATTTTCATAAATGTCCATGTATGTTTGAAAACAAAGTTATTGAATCTCTACTCTTGGTTATAATGTTTAACATGTTCATTGTACCTACTTCATTGATTGTGTTCTTTAAATCTCCAATATTCTTACTGATGTTTGGCTTGTTTAATACACCAATTACTGAGATAGTTAAGTAAAATATCCAAGTGTTGGTTTATATTTTCTATTACTTTTTGTGGTTTTACAAACATTTATATTATATGCTTTTGAAATTATTTTGAGAAGTGTATACAGGCAAATAATTTTTATATAATCTGGAAGAATTGAATTTTTTATCATCATGGAGTGACACTTTATCTTCAATAATTTTTTTTCATTAAAGACTACTTTGATATTAATATAGTTAAACAGCTTTTTCTTTTCATTAGTATTTTCCTTTTTAAATTTTTACTCTTATCATTTGTATATTTTAATTATTTAAAATTATCTTTTGTAAAGAGCATGTAGCTGAATTTGGCTATAAAGTGAAAAATTTTTAATGTTTTGTTGGAATATTTAATCCAGTTATAGTTATTGTCTTATTTTTACCATCTTATTTTATGCTTATATTTTTCTCAGTTATTGTGTATTTCCCTTTACCTCTCATTTCTTGACCTCACCTGTATTGAACATATTATTTTTCTCATTTTTCCCCATACTATTTAAAAAGCTATAAACTTTTATTTTATATTTGATTATCCTAAAAATAATAAACATGTATAGTTAACATATCAAATGTTTGTATCCATAGATATATCAACCTCCAGATAGTACAAGGACTTTAAAAAGCTGTAACATCAATAACCTCTTCATGATTTATATGCTGTTGTTGAGGTTTATCTCCTTTAAAAAAAAAATTCCACAGGACACTCTTATTATTATGGTTTCAGATATGTTCACATATCTGTGGGTCACTAGATTCTGTGATTCATTTTTTTTCTCAACAAAGACAAAATGGTAATAAGGAAAATAAATTAGTGAAATTTTCACCAGGCTCTATTTATTAAATTTAAATGACTTTTTTGAGATTATTTTCTTCCCATATTTTAAAATTATATGTTTTTTATATGAAAATACTGCAGTAATTTTACATGCTTTCATATCCATGATGGCAAAATTGGTTTTAGCTAACTCTTTATGTCCTATTGATGTATGGGAGTGTGTGCAAAATTTTACTTGCCTTTGAAATCCAAAATCACAACACCGTCATTGTTATTGATGAATCTATTGTTCTTAGATAATTTTAAAACTATTTTATTTCCTTGTCCCACATATAGTATGCTGATTGTTCCTCATTTCATTAGATTTAGAAGAGCTGCCACACAACTTAATGCAAAATTAACCTCTAAAATTTATCTGCACATATTTACCTTTTACCTGTTAACTTGGCTTTTTATTATTAGGATCCTGTAGAGATATGTATCTCCTTGTGTTATGAACTGATTGGCTATAAATGTAAGAGATAGCACTGTGTTTCTTAAAAGCTGGTTGATAAGAAGACTTTCACAAATGCTGCTACATCTTGGGCAGAGTTCAAGAATGCTTGCATAAACTAGTCATATTTCCTATTAGAGAATGGAAATGGAAGAAGTTAGAGTTTGGGGCTAATATCTCATGACTCCTATCAACTGCAATATTCTGTGTGGTTCCCTTAACCTTGTTTATGGAAAATAAAACATCTGAGGTTTGTTCACTTATTAGTTTATATAATGCACAATTACTTAGTAAAGATTTGTCATCTATAAACTCAGTCCAGACAATGAGAATACAAGGTAACCAGACAGAAAAGACTTCTATATTCATGGCAAATATTAACACATTTATGGTCCTAAAGATTTCTATTTCAAGATTTTGCCTTAAAACAAATATTCATGAAAGGCTTATCACAGAGAGCAGTCTGTATTAGTGCCTGGAAAATCACTAGTGAACAAAACATACTGTTACTCCCTTCTTGGAGTTTAGATTCCAGTAAGGGTGTGGAGGGAGAGAAAATATCCAAACAAATACAAAGGAGATGAGGAGAATTATATGAAAAAAAAAAAAATAAACAGATAGAGAGGAAGTGTAGAGTCCAGAAAAACCTCTCTGGTTAGTTAACGTTTGAACAGAAGCTAGAATACTATACCTAGTGAAAAATGTCAAAAAGAACATTTCAGAAAGATATGTGACATTTTATAACTAGCACACCCGTATAAAATGTATTTTGAAGAATTCATTTAGGCAGAATGAAAGTAATCACAAACGGAAATTTCAACTTGCAAAGAGAAATGAATAGAAAAGAAAGTTGTACATTCCAAAAGGATGTATTCTAACATCTATTCTCTGGCCTAGCAATTCCCAAAATGCTTCATCAAACACTTTTGCCCACTCTATGCATATTCCAAAGAGACCTAATAATTGATAAACAGTAACTTGAATAGTTGGACTTAGGTCATTTTATTGTTACCTGATTTTTAAAATCATGTATTTTCTTCTTATTTTACCTAAGAAATATTATTCATATATTAATTAAGGGACCATGGGCAAAATTTTAAATGAATAAAGAAGATAATAGGGAAGGGAAGAGCTAATGGAGGAAGTTAGATAGTATTTTAGCAACACCAAATGAGCAAGCAATAGATACCTATGACAGAAGTTTGATTATTCTGCTGCTACGAATTGAAATTGCATTTCCCCCTTAGCTTCTTCAGGAATACTTCCTCTACTGAAGTGTTCATTTCTTTGGTCCTTGAATTCAAATCATAGTATGTGGTTGATCAATCACAATTAAATTGAGAATAGGGATGAGCAGCTAACTTGGTTTAAAGGTACTATCATTCACATCTGTTTGCTTTCTTTTGTCAAGTTTCTTTCCATTCTATGTTGATTAACTTGCCCCCAATTCAGCATTAACCCAACTCTGATCCCCAGTCACACAAAGATATAAACCACGCACACAGTTTAGCTCACACACCTTATTACTCTTTAAGTGAACATTTTTTATATATATCAATAGCACAAACACTCTGTGACGGTGTCTATGAAATGAAGTTGTATTTATTTTTTTAAGACGTGCTTTCATATTCTAATTGAAACAGCTAATTAATGTCTGCATTAATCAAGGTAGTTTTGTGTTGGACTTGCATTCTCTGTACAATATATTAGGTCAAATAATAATAACTAAACTTTAAGATATTTCTGCTCAGATGACTCCCCCAAACATAATATTTACAAAGATTCAACCTTTTAAATCAGTTTGTATACTTTAAAACAATTTTGAAGGCAGATTTGTCTAGTGGTAGATGCTATCTATACCTCTTTGAGTTTTGTCTCTGGTTCTCTGAGAGATATGGAATGGATAAAAATGTAATGGCATCTATTATTATGGGATTTTGCATTTTCCAGCTTTACTTAAATAAATCAGGAACAAATTGTGTGTACCTTTAATAAAGGTATATAGCAAGTGTGAAAAATATCATACGTTTATTCATTCAGAAACTATATACAAGCATCTCTTGTATAACAGGTACTCTTAAGAATAATGAAGATATATCAATAAATGAGATAAAGTCCCACCTTCACAAAACTTAAAAATCATCTGTATCATCTAATTCAAGAGCATTTTTCAGTAGATTTTAAAATAACTACCATATATAATGGAGTCCATGTCTTTATAAATAAACAATTGATATAATGTTTCCTAAATTATTTTTGTATATCTAGTGTGCTGTTCATTAAATACGTGAAATATCGAAATGTAAGCAGCTCTCTGCAGGGAACCACTCTCAGCAGGAAGCCCCATTTCTTGTCACTTTAACAAAGCTATATTGCAACTAACTTTTATACCAGGAACCCCCATGCTCTGCTCATGTGCAGCTCAAGCACACCTTTCAAATCTTTTAATCACACAATAACTTGCCTAATTTGTTGGTTCTTTCTGTAGATCAAATAAGTAGAAATAAATAATTAACAGATGACCAGATCTCTTCTCTAGCTTCCCTTTCAATAATCTCTCGAACAAATTGTGTGTGTGACCAAACCGTGTGAACAAGATAACACCTAGAGGAAATCATGAAGATTCAACCAGCCTCCACACAAGCCTGCACACAATGGGGGATGGTGACAATTCTGACCCCCATCTCAACAACTAACTGAGATTACTTCCCTGTTTCCCTTTAAAAGCTTTCATGCCGAGCAGAATATTCAGGGGTGGTTTTGGGGAAACATTGAGTCCACCATCTCCCCAGATTGCCAGCATTCTGATTAAAGGCACCTTTTCTTTGCTACCAACATTTGTGAGTATTGATTTTGTAAGTAGCAAGCAGCCAGATCCCCAGTTTGATAACAAAAAGTTGATAAAATTCTTTCATAAATGTATTTTAGGGTATGTTCATGGGGGTATCATTGGAAGCAGTAGTGTAAGAACAAACTAAAAGATAAGCCAATGATAGAAATTACTGAAACAAAAGATCATATTATAGCGTTAATTTTTGTTTACATTTTAGAAAATACAGTTAACATCCTGATAGTATTTTTTTCTTAAGATTATAGTAAACATTTAAAACTTGAATTTCATTATCAGACACTAAGAGAGATATGCTTTAGAATTAAGAAAAAAAGTCTTGTTGGCTATCAGAAGACTTGCAAATAAAAATAAAGATTCTGGAATATATATAACAGAGATATAATTAATTAATTCAAACTGATCATATTAATCTAACACACTTTGCAAGATAATAAAAACATGTTCTTTGAGACAGCACTAATCAGCCATTTGCTTCAAATATCCATTTCATTTCACAAAACAAAATTATAGCATTTTTGATCTAAGCTTCAGCACATAAATTCTGATACAGATTTAGAAATAATAACCAAAAATAAAAAAACCAAAACCCTCATTTATTTAATATGAGAGCTCCATACTCCATTTAGATCCATAAGACTTCTATGGCTCTAGCTAATTGGAGTATTTAAGGTATCAGAACATGTGTTATTTATTAATCTATTTATTAATCTAAATAAATCATAATTATCTAAAGTTTTATATGTGTTAAGGTATCATTTATTAATCTATTTATTAATCTAAATAAATCATAATTATCTAAAGTTTTATATGTCACTGCTATAAAACTAAAAGATTTATATGTCACTGCCTACAAGTTATTTCTTAGTTAACTCTTTTTTAACATCCCAAAGATGAGTTAACTGTATTGTTTACCAAAAACGGTGGGTTTCCAGAAAAGTCAGAATAATAGTCTTTATCTTTTATTTGTTTGGCTGCCAAGATAGTACACACTGAACTCCAGAAAAAGCAACTCTTCCATCCACCTTATAATCAGGTATGAATTCTGATTAATTGACATTTACTTTTAAGCATTTTGGGATTGGATTATATGCATTGAATATGGAGTGTATGCTCTTTAATATTATTTCACTTATTATAGTCACATTGAAATAATAACACTGTATTAGTATTACTGTGTATAACACAACAATGCCATATGGAAACAACAATACAAAATTCATAAACTTGACTAGTTGGGCTCATATCTTTCCTTCTGTGCCTGTAACTCCTCTTGTGAATCTTGGGTCCTTGGAGATTTGTAAACATTTTCCTGGGAGTCCAAGAGATTTTCTATAATACATACATTTATAATTTATACTTTATTTTCTATGATAGTATATAATTTTTTGTTGATCATTTTTATAGTTCTTATATGAGTACTACACAAAATTTCCTGAATTGCTTAACTGCTTTTAAAATATATTGTACTATCAATGTGTGTCTATTGTCACAAATATAACAAAATCTAAGAGGAAATACTAAATTGTTAAATCTCTGACTGACTAATAATTTTTAGACTGTAATTAACATTTTCCAGAAACTCATTTGGGACCGAGAATTATCACAGAAGTGATAATCAGAGGAGTAGGGATCAAGATGGTGGAGGAGTAGGAAACAGAGTTCACCTCCCTCCAAAGAAACATTGAAAATACATCTACAAGTGGGACAGTTTACACAGAACAGCTACTGAGTGCTGACAGAAGACCTCAGAATCCAAAAAGACAAAAAAAAAAAAAAAAAAAACCCTCCACATAACCAGGTAGAACAAAAGGAAAAAGAAAAAGAAGGAATCAAGACAGGGCCTACTCCAAGAGGGATCTGTGAAGGAGGAAAGGTTCATATAATACACCTTGGGAAGGATTCCCACCAGCAAAGAGATTATACGGGGTGGAGGGTGAGTTTCAGAGCCTTAGAGGGGAGAGCAGCAACAGGTTTGTGGAAAGTAAAATGGAGAGTAACCTGCACAGAGGGTAAGCACAACCACTCTGCACTCCCCCACCTGAGACACTCCTCTGTTGGTGAAGGTGGGGGTTGGGTGCAGAAGCTCAGACTCTGAAGCTCAGTTCAAGGGTTAGGTGCAGAACAGTCTAAGATGTCAGGCCTTGCCAAATGAGGGTATACTAGGAAGAACCCTGGGACCACAAGAGAGGCAAGGCACAATTATTGGGAGGCATACAAGGAGGGGGTGGGACCACCATAAGAACATCTTTCCCTGGGAGCACTCCCAGGCAAAAGAACATGCCTACAGGAGCTCCAGGGGGGGGGCGTGAGTCACTGCCCCATCTTGGGCTCCAGAGGCAGGCACTGGTTGCCTCTCCCAGACCCATGGGCAGATGCCAGATTCCCCCTGCTGACCTGGAAGGGTACAGACAGCTCCCACCAAGAGGAATTCCACCAGCCGGCCACAGAACACACCCCCACTGACCTGGAAGGACAAGGACAGATCCAGCCACTAGAAATCCTGCCAACAGACCCCAGAACATGCCCCCACTGTCCCAGGAGGGTGCAGATAACTTCAGTGACTAGGAAAGCTGTCAGTGGGTGCTGGAACCCACCCTGCTGTCCTGGGAGCCTGAATATAATTCCCCCCACTAGGAAAACAGCCAGTGGGTGCCGCCACCTGCCCTGCTGGAGAGGGTGCAGAGCAAAGATCAATGAAACTAAAAGCTGGTGCTTTGAGAAGATAAACAAAATTGATAAACCTTTAATAAGACTCATCAAGAAAAAAACAGAGAGGACTCAAATCAATAAAATTAGAAATGAAAAAGGAGAAGTTACAATGGACACCACAGAAATGCAAAAGATCATAAGAGATTATTACAAGCAACTATAGGTCAATACAATGGACAACCTGGAAGAAATGGACAAATTCTTAGAAAGGTACACCCTTACAAGACTGAACCAGGAAGAAATAGAAAATATAAACAGACAAATGACAAGTAATGAAATTGAAACTGTGATTAAAAACTTTCCAACAAACAAAAGTCCAGGACCACATGTCTTCACAGGTGAATTATATCAAATATTTAGAGAAAAGCTTACACCTATCCTTCTCAAACTCTTCCAAAAATTGCAGGGGAGGAACACTCCCAAACTCATTCTATGAGGCCACCATCACCCAGATATGAAAACCAGACAAAGATATCACACAAAAAGAAAATTACAGGCCAATATCACAGATGAACATAGCTGCAAAAATTCTCAACAAAATACTAGCAAACAGAATCCAACAACACATTTAAAGGATGTTACACCATGATCAAGTGGGATTTATCCCAGGAATGCAAGGATTCTTCATATATGTAAATCTATCAATAGGATACACCATATTAACAAATAAAAGAATAAAAACCATATGACCGTCTGAATAAATGCAGAAAAACTTTTGACAAAATTCAACACCCATTTATGATAAAAATCTCTCTAGAAAGTGGACACAGAGGGAACCTACCTCAACATAATAAAGGTCTTATATAACAAACCCACAGCAAACATCATTCTCAATGGTGAAAAACTGAAAGCATTTCCTCTAAGATCAGGAATAAGACAAGGATATTCACTGTTGCCACAATTATTCAACATAGTTTTAGAAGTCCTAGTCATGCCTATCAGAGAAGAAAAAGAAATAAAACAAATCTAAACTGGAAAAGACAAAGTAAAACTGTCACTTTTTGCAAATTATGTGATACTATGCATAGAAAATTGTAAAGATGCTACCAGAAAACTACTAGAACTCATCAATAAATTGGGTAAAGTTGCAGGATACAAAATCAATGCACAGAAATCTCTTGCATTCCCATACACTAACAATGAAAGATCATAAAGAGAGAGTAAGGAAACAATCCCATTCACCATTGCAACAAAAAGAATAAAATACCTAGGAATAAACCTACTTAAGGAGGCAGAAGACGTATACTCAGAAAACTATAAAATACTGATGAAAGAAATCAAAAACTACACAAACAGATGGAGATATATACCATGTTCTTGGATTAGAATAATCAATATTGTGAAAATAACTACACCACCCAAGACAATCTACAATCAGTGCAATCCATATCAAATTCCCTATGGCATTTTTCACAGAATTAGAAAAAAATTTTTACAATTTTTATGGAAACATAAAAGACCATGAATAACAAAGAAATCTTGAGAAAGAAAAACGGAGCTGGAGGAATCAAACTCCCTGACTTCAGACTATGCTACAAAGCTTTTGTCATCAAAACAGTATGGTACCTGCACAAAAACAGAAATATAGATCAATGGAGGAGGATAGAAAACCCAGAGATTAATCCATGCACCTATGGTCACCTGATCTATGACAAATTAGGCAAGAATATACAATGGAGAAAATACAGTCTCTTCAATAAGTGGTGCTGGTAAAACTGAACAGCTACATGTCAAAGAATGAAATTAGAACACACCCTAACACCATACACAGAATAAATTCAAAATTAATTAAAGACCTAAATGTAAGGCCAGATACTATAAAACTATTAGAGGAAAACATAGGGAGGACATTCTTTGACATACATCACAGCAAGGTCTTTTTCGATCCACCTCCTAGAGTAATGAAAATAAAAACAAAAAGAAACAAATGTGATCTAATTAAACTTAGAAATGAAACAAAAGTGAAAATGATTGAGAGAGTGGAGCTAGGCAAAAAGATGGTAAAAGTTGCTTGTTCTTATAATATGAATCGTGCCACCATGGGCAGTATTCTAAAGAACAAGGACAAGATCATGGAACATGTGAAGTCTGCTGTGCTGATGATGTCAACAATAATATCAAAGCCGCATGGGAAAGTAATGGAGGAGATGGAGAAACTTCTCAGTGTTTGGATGCAGGATCAGAATCAGTGTCGAGTCCCACTCAGTTTAATGCTGATTCAAGAGAAACCTAAAAGGCTTTGTGAAGACTTGAAGAAGAAAAACAGCAAAGAATCAGAGGGTGCATCATTTAATGCCAGCCATGTCTGGTTTCATAGGTTCAAGGCTAGAGCAAATATTCACAACATAAAAGTGGCGAGGCAATGCGTGCAGATACAGTAGCTGCCCAGGAATTTCCTGAAATGCTTCAAGAAATTATTGATGAAGGTGCACATTTACCAGAGCAGGTTTTTTAATGTAGATGGGACAGGACTGTACTGGAAGAGGATGCCAGACGGAAGTTACATCAGTAAGGAGTGAAAGTTGATGCCAAGCTATAAAGCAGCAAAGGATAGGCTACTCTGTCATTTGGTGGCAATGCTTCCAGCAATATGAAGTTGAAGCTTCTCTTAGTTTATCATTCAGAGAACACAAAAATCCTTAAAAACGTAGCCAAGTGCTCTCTTCCTGTTATGTGGAAAAGTAACACCAAAGCCTGGGTTACACAGGTCATTTTCCAGGACTGTTTTCTCCACCACTTTACCCTGGATGTAGAGAAATATTATTGCTTGGAGAAGGATGTCTCATTCAACATTCTTTTGTTGCTCAACAGTGCTCCGGGCCACCATCCACTTATGGACAACTTTCATCCCAACGTCAGAGTTGGGATCTGCCATCTGCCATCTGCCATCAAATACTACTTTGCTCATCCAACCTATGGACCAGAGAGTTATAGCAACTTTCAAGAAATATTATTTATGACACACTTTTCCTCAAGCAGTAAAGGTGAGTGAAGAATCAGCGGCAACTTTGTGACAATTTTGGAAGGAATATAACATCTACAAGGCCATCAAAAACATTGACTTCACTTGGCTTTAGGTTACAGTCATCACCATGAATGGGGTTTGAAATAAACTTTGCCTGCAGTTTGTTCATGATTTTTGTGGATTTGAGGAGGTGGATGAGGAGTGGAAAGAGGTTTTCAGTAACTTGGTGACACTCAGTGAGAAGCTGGAGCTAGATCTGCAAGAGGACAACTTCATTGAACTCCTTGCTTTTCAACATGAGGAACTTACTAATGAAGCCCTGATGGAATTGGAGGACCAGAGAAAGGATGAAGAGGGACAAGAGGAAGAAGTAACTGAAGCACTGAAGAGATTCATGACACAGGGAATGGGATTTTCTTTATCGGAGGAGACACTGTTAGTTTTTGAGGCACAGGTCCCGAACGTAGAATGGTATATGAAGGTTGCAGCAGCTGTTCAAAATGCAATCCAGTGTTACCATGTCAGCCATGGCAAGAAAAAAAGACCTACTACCCAGACATCATGGGATCGTTTTTTCAAGAGAGTAGATAGAATTTAATCCAGCAAGGAACAAGAACCTGTGCCATCAACGTCAGGTGTGAGTGAAATTTCAGCTTGCCCTCTATCTCCTATTGCTAATGATCCTTCAGCTCTACCATCTCCCACTCCTCTCCCTCCTCCAGTCAGTAACTTGTCTTGCCTGTTTACTCAATGCCAGCCCCTGTTTGCCAGATGTTGTACTGTACTACTGTACTTTCCAAAGTACTGTAGTGTAAGGTTAAAAAAAGTTTTCTTTATTTTTTGTTTGTTTTTTATGTATTATTTGTGTGAAAAATATTATAAACCTATTATAGTATAGTACCATATAGCCAATTGTGTTAGTTGGGTACCTAGGCTAACTTTGTTGGACTTAAGAACAAATTGGACTTACGAACACACTCTCAGAATGGAACTCGTTCATATGTAAGGGACTTACTGTACTTCAAAAGAAATTTTTACAAAATGAATATTAGAGACCCTGGTCATGGTTCAGATATTGTGACAAGAGTACTTTATTAGTAATGTATCAATATTTAAAGCACAGGTCAGATTCTGAGAAAAGCCAATACAAGTGATCTAAAAATTTAGCCTTTCTTTTTTCTTTCTTTCATGGCAAGAATGTACTGAAAACTATATGTGTAATAAGAGATGCTGTAATATGTTCTTAAAAATTCCTGGTGATGAAAAATTTACCAGAATATTTCTATAAGCATACAAATATCCCTACTAAACAATGACTATCATTTAAGTATAAAACATCTTCAGAACTAAAGGAATTCAGAGATTTATACAGTTATACTGTAAATATGGAGAAAAAAGAACAGCAATATTTCACTTGGGGGATAAGAATTATTTATAATGTATGACTTTATTACATGGATAATTTCTCAACCTTATGCACTGATTGATCGTTTAGAAATAGCTATAAAATTTAACAAAGTTTAAATGGAAGTGTGGAAGTTCTGATTAAACTTGTAGCAATTAAGAACCAAGCAGAAAACAGATCATACAGTCATCTGGATTTAAATTTTTAAAAAAAGACTTTTAATAAAGAGACTGTTTACAGAAGTGTTAGCAGGATTGGAGGAACCAACAGGCAATATTGAGGCACCTTTGACTAACAACATATGAAGACAATATCACATGCATGTCCCATGGGCAGATATAGGAAATGTTGTTACTAGGATTTTGCTCAGAGTTGGAACCCTGGAAGAAGAGCTGCATGGCAGAAGCTGTAGACAGATATTCCGCAAAAACTGTGAGGACACAGGGAAAGAACAAAAGGATTAACTACCCCAAGTCCTCTTTCTTCTCATACTCTGATCTTTTGTGGATAGATTCCAATTGGTCAATCCCCACTGGAAACCTGTGTGCCAGGGAGGTAGGATGGGGTGAGACACTTCATAAAGAAAAATTTATCAAGACATACAGTAGGGTAAGTGAACTGGTGTGGGGAGAAGAGGGAAGGAAAAGAGAATAGCTAAAAGTATGTCCTTTGTGAGATCTGATTTATTTATTTATTTAGGTAGATGATAGATAAGACTTATGCAATGAGAAAAAAACCTCACAACTGATGAGTCACATTGAGATCTCAACAATTGTGTGATGTTATTGCTTTTATAGCTAGATTATTTCTAATTAGAACTGCAGCAATGCACCCTGAATGACCATCCAGATGTGTTAGACAAGGGTGCGGCAGAAGCCTCCTTTGTGCTCTTTTCTGATCACATACCCTTCCCTCTTTCTTGAAAATAGCCATTATTGATACTTTGCTCTCTTTTTACTTTTACCATATGTATGCAACACTGCCTATTTTTTTAGTTTTATAGGAATGGAAAATTTTCTATATTTTCTTTTGCTGTTTTGTTTCTTCATAAAAGGTTTATTGAGATAATTTAAACTTCATAAAATTCACCCTTTTAAAGTGTACAATTCAGTGGTTTTTAATATATTCATTGAATTGCACAATCATTACCTCTAATTTTAGAATATATTTTCATCATGCCAAAAAGAAAGCCCACATAGATGAGCAATCATTCTGCATCCCTGCCTTCCCTAATGTACTGGAAACCACTAATCTACTACTGGAAACCACTAATCTACTACGTATCTCTATGAGTTTACCTCCTTTGGACATTCCATATAAATAGGATCATACCACGTGTGTCTTTATGGATCTGGCTTCTTTCACTTAGCATAAAGTTTATAAGATTCATCCATGTTACAGGATATATTAGAATTTATTTTTTTATAGCAAATAATATTCCATTGTATATATACACTACATTTTTTAACCCATTCATTAGTTGATGGACAATTGGGTTGTTTCTACTCTTTGATTGCCATGGACAATGCTGCTATGAACATTCATGTAGAATTTTTGTAGGGACATAATGTATAATTTCTAGGCAGTGTGCATTGTGTCTCATGGTTTTCATTTGCATTCACCCTGATACCTAATTATATTGACTGTCTTTTTCATGTGCAAATTGGTTAGTTGTTGAAGTAATTTCTTTGGGAAAATGTCTATTTAAAACCTTTGCCAATTAAAAAAAATTACAAATGTAATTTGCGTGCCATACATATCTTAGTATGCTAAGAGCTGCTGTAACAAAATACCATAGACTGGGTCACTTAACAGAAATCTCTCACAGTTTTGGAGGCTGGGAAGTCCAAGACCAAGGTGCTGGCAAGGTAGGCTTCATTTTGTTTTGTAGGTGGCCAACATCTCCCTGTGGCTCAAATGACCTCTTCTTTCTGTCTACGTAGTGAGAGAAAGAGTGAGTTCCCCAGTGTCTCTTCTTGTAAGGACATTAATTTTATGAAATCAGGGCCCCATCCTCATCACCTCACCTAACCTATTTACTTCCTCAGAGGTCCCATCTGCAAATATAGACACACTTGAAGGTTAGAGCTTCAACATATGAATTTTGGGAGACACAAATATTCAGTCCATAATGATACAGTTCATTCACTTGAAGGGTAAAGTTCAATTATTTTTAGTATATACAAAAAGTAGTTCAATTGTTACCATAATCAGTTTTAGAAGATTTCCATACACTCCCTAGAAAAAACTTGTGCACACTAACAATCACTCACCATTTTCCCCCAATACGCCTCCCGCAGCCCTTGGCAACCATTAATACATTTTTTGTATCAATGGATCTGCCTATTCTGAACATTTCATATAAAGAATGTCACACAATATGTGTTTTTGTTCCTTTATTTACTTAGCACCTTTATTTACTTAGCGTGATATTTCCAAGGTTCAATCATATTGTAGCACATACGAACATTTCAATTTTTATGGAAAAATTATATTATAGACATACTGCATTCTGTTTTTCCATTCATCAGTTGATGAACATAAGATTGTTTCCACTTTTTTTACCGATTATGAAAACTGCTGCTATGAAAAATGCTGCTATGTATATAAATGTGTAGGGTTTTTGTGTAGATACATATTTCCATTTCTCTTGGCTAGATAACTATGGTCATCTGGCAACTCTAGCTTAAGGTTTTTGAGAATCCATCAGTAAAGCCTCGTGTGCCTGAGCTTTATTTAATGGGCACTTTAAAAATTGCCAATTCAGAGAGAGGAGCAGGCAAGATGGCGGAAGAGTAAGACGCGGAGATCATCTTCCTCCTCACAGATACATCAGAAATACAGCTACACGTGGAACTTCTCCTATAGAACACCCACCGAACGCTGGCAGAAGACCTCAGACCTCACAAAAGGCAAGAAACCCCCCACGTACCTGGGTAGGCAAAAGAAAAAAAGAATAAACAGAGACAAAGAATAGGGACGGGACCTGCACCAGTGGGAGGGAGCCGTGAAGGAGCAAAAGTTCCCACACCCTAGAAGCCCCTTCGCGGGCGGAGACTGCGGGTGGC